>NC_026005.2:22418636-22425153 GCF_000442705.2 Elaeis guineensis
GAAAGGGGAGGCTAGGGCTTCTAAACTGGATTAAAACCCGAGGTTTTCAACTATAAAAAGGATACATGCCTCTCTTACTCCTAACAGTCTCCACTAAAATCTGTAAAAAATTTTCCAGTATTCTTCATGTTTTCACTAGGATTTTCATTGGAAAGATCTTGAGATTTTCTCCTCCTTTGCATCGCTGGACTAAGAAAAAATTCTCTCCCTTTCTTCTCTTTCTCTTCCTAATTTTTGTGATCGCCATCACTAGAGTTGAGCCAGTGAATCATCAGTTTTAGATAAGAATAGGGCTTTCCTTGCTTCGAGCCAGTTGCGAGCCTTTCTCCTTGTTTTGCTGGCCACCGACCACTGTGGCTGCTATCAAGGTCCTCTTCTGATCAGCATCAAGTGCTGTCATTCGCCGCTAGCCCTAAATCTCACAGCCATGGCTGGATGAAAAGGGGAGGGAAGAAAGAGTTGGGCTACTATATTTTGGGGAAGTACAAGAAGAGAGCTTTCTCTCTCCTCTCTCTTCTCCACCCTCTCTTCTTTCTTTCTCTCTTCCCTAGCTTTTCCTATTCTCTCTCTCTCTTTCCTTCCTCTCTCTACATGATGAGAGAGGGTTGGGTGAAGGAAGAATCACAAGATTGGTATTGGACCCTAGTGAACCTCGATAGAGGATCCTAGACAAAAATCGCAGTGATCGTCCCTTGTATTGATCTCTACCTTAGATTTTGTAGGTTTGAACTTATTGGAATTTTGATCAAGTAGTCGAGTCAACATGATCCGATCTATTTGGACTGCTAAATATCACTTTTTCGGATGGTCAAGTCCTTTCTCTCTCCTAATCTTTCCACTATAATTCTATTATTTTATAATTTTTTTAGTTATTGGTTTCCATTATGTATGAGATTTACTAATTGAACAAAGAGATAGTGAGTAGGAGGATTTACATATGCTCTAATCTCTAAATCAAGATAAATTTCTACCTATTTATTTATTAATTAGTAATATCTTAGATAGCGTCAAGAAATTTGGGATTAAGAGTAAATCAGGAATTAGAGCTTTGAAAATAGGAAGCTAATAATAATTTATTATTTCTTATGCTGATGATTGATCAAGGACATGCTGGAATCATAGTGATTGATTCGTCATACTAGGCATGGATTGATAGACACAGTAACTAGATTTGGTTGACAATAGAGGTAAGAATCCCTATACATCATCACCATTATATAAACTATTTGTTCTATTGAATTTGTATCATTGGTTTTATACCATTGGATTCATGTTGACGGATTTATCTTATTTTTTGTATGATTTTTCAATATGAATACATTATGTGTTGACTATATATATATATATATCAGTGATTGATGATATGATTATATGGATATAATATACTTATTTGATTGCATTATAAAAATTGAAATTGATTTGATGAAATCAATATGAAATAAATAGATGAAAAAGATGTGGCTTGGACTAGTCTCATCATATGGTAGCCAGTCAGGAGCTTATGCTTGGGATAGCTCATCAAAAGCTTATGTTTGGGATAATCCGTCAAGAGCTTATGTCTGAGATAGCCTCCACGGACTTATACCTAGGATAGCCTGCTAAGACCTTATGCCTGAGACAGTCTCCACGGACTTACGCATAAAAATTTGATCAGACAGAGATTGAGGCATGATCTTAGTCCAAAGTCAGAAAGAAAAAGATTAATAATCTAGAATTATGATAAGAGACATAGAAAACAAGATAAGAAACTAATGCTGAATAAAATGTTCGCTTGTTGACATATTAAAACACACATCTTTTGACAAGACAAATATTTGATACATGTTCATACAAATATTTGAGATTATTTTGAAAATTTGGTATAAGATTTTATACTTTATTACTTATTATTATTTTTAAATTATATTATTATATTGATGTAGATATGCAGAGATCTTACTGCACTGTGAAGCTCATCCCTCTCCATTTCTCTTATCTTTTTAGAGTTACAGGATGCTCATGACTGGCTATGGTTTGGATTCATAGATGAATAAATGAATAGATAGAATATCACTAATATCTGATTAGATGGTTTAAGAAATTAAACTTGTAATTGTGCAAATTTTATTGTTATAAAATTAGATCATTATTATTTATGGATATTGAGATGGTGTAATAAATTTTAAGGCCTTGCATATTCTTTAGGTTTTGCTCTAAGGAGTATGCGGCCATCACATGTCCAATCCAGATATTGAATTCGGGATATGATAAAGATCTTACTCCATTCTATTCATTATTTGATGGCTCTAAGGGCTTTTTTTTAAGAAAAAATCTAAATTCTCAGCTCGTGGGAAAGCAAAAAAATCTGCATCTAGTATGAATTTTCCTTAATTTCTGATGAAATATGAGAAATTTATTCTAGAATTTCACTTTCCAATCATTTTTCTCTAAAAATTCCAACAAATTAAAAGAGTTTGTTTTATTTTTCCACACTCCATCCCTTCTCTTCCTACAAACCAAATAAGTCCTCCATAACCCTAGGGATCATGCATTGCCCTTTTGCCTAACCCTCCAATGCCTCTGCACATGAATTCACTATTTGATACTACCCATTTGGCACCCAAACCCTAGAAGGTGACAAAAAAAGACTTTAACCCCCATAATGGGCCCTTTCTTCTCTCAACAAAAGTACCAAACCATTATAGTTTTAAAACGACAAAGGGCTTGTAGGATAAATGGTGGGATTGGTGCCAATTGAAGGGCTAATACCAAGTGACTCCATGGAGAAGATGCATTTGCTTTATTGTTGCAGAGCTATCACAATTTTTTGATCTCTCTATGGTGATGTTGAAGGATGCAATTTGTCATGTCCTGAATCCAACATGTAGGTCGGCTAGCGACATGGCCATATGAACCTAGAGCAATGTCACAGCAATCATGTAAGGTCTCAAAATCTGTTACAAACTCAATATATATCCATAAATAATAATGATCTACTCTCATAACAAATAACAAAATTTATATAATTATAAATTTCAATCATCCAGCCGATATCAGTAATGCTCTTCTATTCATTCTTTTAAATGTGATCCCAACCTCAGCCAAGTATAAGCATCCTATAACTCTAAAAAAGAAAAGAGAAAGTGTTGTGAACTTTACAATCCAATAAAAATCTCCACACATCCCCACCAATGTAATAATATAATTTGAAAAAAGCAAAAATATTACCAGAATAGAAATATAAAGTATGAAATCTCATACTAAATATCCAGAATAACTCAAACACCTGTATAAACATATATCAAACATCCGTCTTGTCAAAAGAAATATATTATGGTATGCCAATAAGTGAATTTCTTTATTTAGCATTAGTTTCATGTATCTTATTATCCATTCCTCTTATCACAATTCTAGGTTTTGCAAATCTTTTCCTGTCCAATTTTGGATTAACCAAGAACATGCCCTAATCTATATCTAATCACATTTCCACATGTAAGCCTGTGGCGGCTATCCCAAGCATAAGCTCATGAAAACTATTCCATACTTAAGCCTATGGAGGCTATCCTAGATATAAGCTTCTCGCAACTATCCTAGGTATAAGCTTTTAAAGGCTATCTGATGTATAAATTTATGGAGGCTATCCCATGCATAAACTCCTAAAGGCTATCCCACACATAAATATGTAGAGGCTATCCCAAGCATAAGCTCCAAGCCGGCTACCTTATGCATAAGCTCATGGAGGCTATTCACATAATGAGATTAGTCCAAATAATTTCTTATCCATCCAATGATTATATATTGATTTCATTAAATCCCTCCAACAAGAATATAGCTTGCAAACATATTTACATGAACATAGCAAAAAGCAAGAGGTTTGTTTTTAGGTTTGAGGATCAAGGTCACAATAAGGGAAGAATTATTTGAAATATATTAACATGAAAATCGAAACACATATAATACTATATAGATGCGCACAAAAATATAACAGTTCATGAGTTGCATATATAGACTCTTCTAACTAAAACTCAAAATCTTGGAATACAATAGAACTATAAATATACAACAAAATAAGTAAAATATGGATATTTTTATATAATGGGCTCATACACATGCGAATATAAAAATGTAGGGACCAGAGACACCATGCCAATATGACAATATACGTGTTGGGGGCCAATATGTTGTCTATGCTGAAGACACGTGGTAGTGGGGATCCCACTTCAGACCCATCCAATCCTCACTCTCCAAGGGTGCCACCATAGTGTCAATTGAAGGTAAATAAGTATAATCCCAATGGTAGATATATCATTCCAGAACTGTGGTAAGTTTGGACCTATCAGATCCCCACTCTCCAAGGACACCACCACTACTGATCAGAGATAAATGAATGCAATACTAGTGGTAGATATGTCATCCTAAAATTATAAAAAAAGTTATGCTGAAGGAAGTCATTCAGTACATAATAAAGTAGTGTACCTAACTTCAGATCCCAATGATCCTCATTCTCGCATTGACCCTTTCAAATGAAGCTCCCACAATGGTTGGTAGAAAATCTGATCGATTTTGGCTTTGGCTATCAACCTTTGCCTTGACCACCGATCCCAATTTCGACTGCTAAGTTTGGCTTTAGCTACCAATTGTAGCCCCACTTGCAAGTCCTTAGTCGATGGCATCAAGGTGACATCTGGACATCGGCTATCAATTCGAGAAGGGTCCTGAGCCCAGCATTATCTTCGATCGAAGGATCCCCCATCGATCCCTATTTCTAGCCGCAAGCTATATTTCCTTTAACACTTGCTGGTTACCATGTTTGGAAAAGTCAACCCCCATGCCACACATCAAGTCATGTAGCTCCACATGGGACCTTACCACTCCAATGGCTCACTGCACATTGGGTCAGGTCATGTCAAATCAAGCCATCCTTGAGAGTTGCTAACCGTGTGTCAGATAAGGTGACATCCACCACCACTATGCTCAGATAGACTAATCAAATCCCACAGTGGATAGCACGTATGCCATAATAATCCCTGTATTTCACAAACTTGGACATCATCAATGGTATACGGACAGAGAGGCCAGAATAGTCTCATCACTTTTCCTTTATGGCTCTCGTCTCTCTATAAATAGAGGTAAACAAGGAACACTCCAGGTAAGCACATACGCGCACCCTCTACCCCTCTCACTCTCTTTTTTATCTGTTGCATTTTCTTGACTTGGCCGTCGAAAGATCTCTACTAGAGCCCACTTTGATTGGGACTTATTTTGTAGGTCTTGCCACACCAGCTATTTCTGGCCTTCTCTAGCCACTCCGACTGGAGTCAGAAATCTCCTATAATAGATTGGCACTAGAAGAAAGGACAGAAGCTCATTTTTGAAGAGCTATGATGGGGTCACGAATTCCATAGTCTCTTAGAGGGCTTCAAAGGCGTTATGCTTTTCCATAGAGCAACCGATGCTGCCCTATGCTGAGTCTTCCCTCCCATCCACTCTAAAGGGTGAGACCTGACATTAATATCCAAGCTTGAAGTCCAAGACCATTCACTCATTTGACTAGATGAGTTACTTATTCGTGACTCATTTTGTCAACAGTAGAAGGCAATGCAAAGGATCGGATACACTGATTAACAACAAGCAGAAGGAAGGAGAATCACTCTGATCATACCTTGGTCGTTTCAATATGGTCGTATTGAAAGTTCACGATCTGGATCAGTCAATCATGATTATCATTCTAAAGGGTGGACTCTTGAAGAATGGTCTCTGATACTCATTGGAGAAGACCTACCCCCACGACTTCATGGAGATGTTGGCCAGGGTGGAGAAGTACGCCCAGGTAGATGAAGTCTTTGAAAATGAGCCTCCAATGCCTGTGGGGGCTGAAGAAAGAAAGAAGAGGAAGTCAAGGAGCCTCCATCGAAGGAAGATCATGGAAAGAGTCAGCAGCGCTCCCAGTCTCCACCCAGACGTTAGAGGTCTCGAACCTCCCATGGAATCGCCAACAAAAGAGTCCCATCAAAGGGGGATGGTGTGCATCTCCACCAAGGAGGTTCATGAACTACACTCCATTGAATACTCCCTGAGCCCAAGTGCTGATGGAGATAAGAGAGTAGCTTCCTAGGGCAAGGAGGATGAAGACAAAGCCAGATTATCACAATCCAAAAAAGAACTATCTCTACCATCATGACCACAACCATGATATATAGGAATGCATTCAACTTCAGGACGAGATTGAAGAATTCATCCATCGTGGGCATCTAGATTGGTTTATCAGATGTGGGTGTGAACAGCATGATGAATGGCAAAGGGAGCCCTGACAGTCAGAACAATGGTAGGGAGAGTCCTCTGAAGATCGACCCTCAATTTAGGTCATTAACACCATTACTGGGGTGCATCATGCTGATGAAGCGAGAAAGGCTGCCGAGCCTTCCAAGGGGTGGAGAACTGAAGAGCCTATTATTTTCACTGAAGATGATGCCCAAAGAGTTTAGTTTCCACATAATGATGTGGTGGTTGTATCTCTTAATATAGACAACTATGATGT
>NC_026005.2:22425253-22634736 GCF_000442705.2 Elaeis guineensis
ACACCGGTTACTAATTAATAATGAAAGTTCAGCTGATGTATTATTTTATAATGCTTTCTCCAAAATAGGCATACCTCTTGAGCAGTTATGGCAACTTGGCTCCTGATGTGCAAATCTTAAAATTTATAAATAAAACCGCAAGCGCACGGTGTGCAGAGTAGCACGACCAGCGAGTACGGATCGATCCCACAGAGACTTGGTTTAAAAATAATTTTCAAATCTATGCTCAAGCGAGCTTTAACAAAAATTGAAAGTCGAAAGTTGTTTGCTAAAGACAATAAGACTAAGGATCTAGGGTTTTTGAATCCACTAGATCTAGATTAGGGAATTCTACCTAGAATTTTTCTTTTTGATCCTAACGACTACTCCTCTTGTCTTTTTCAAGCATAGATTATGAAGGGACTAAGGCCCAACGATAACCCATCAAGATTCTTTACAGGGGAGTAGTAACTAAGATCCCTTAGGGTTTTCTCCTCCTATGCACTGAATCAAGCATGAACTATGAAGGGACTCTGACCCAACTGTAGTTCATCAAAAATTCTTGGCAAAAGAGGAAGAAAAAGAAACCCTAAGAAAAAGAAAGAACCCTATGTAAAATCCCTACTCATGATCTAGTTTCATCGCAAACCCTAGAAGGGATGCTTAGCTAGACATGATCTAAATCTACTTGCAAAATTTAAATGCAGAAAAATAAACTACCCTAATTTCATAAATTAAACTATCCTAATTGCATAAATTTAAACTGCATAATTTAAACTAACCTAATTGTATAAAATTAAATTGCATAAATTAAACTATCCTAATTGCAAGAAAAATAAATTGCATAATGTAAAGAGATGAAATTGCATAAAAATAAGATTTTATATAAAAAAATTTATTATAAAAACAGCAAAGCTCGAGGCTTGAGAAGAGAGCTAAAAACCCCACTATCTAGGGTTACAAGCTTGATCGGAAGGAAGAATTACATAAAACAAGGGCCTTTGGGGGCTTTTTATAGGCATTTGGGGGTTATAAGGTTTTCAAAACTTTAGATGTGGGACTAAGAGGTTTTAGAGGATTGTTAGGGGGTTTATGGTGCGCCGATGGGTCCATGGTTCATGCGCCTGTTGCTGTGGATCAGGCGGCTAACCAGATCACCAAATTAGTTGATTTTTGACCAATTTTGATCTGATTTGACTCGGGTTTGACCCAATTGAGTCTTCTTTCTTCATTCTTCAATTTCTGGGTCAATTTAACTCTATTTTGCATAAAATTTGCACCATTGGAATCCTCTTTCCTTATTCTTTCTATTGATGATCTCTTCTTCTGCAAAATATAATAACAAATATCAATTTTTTAATAAAGTTAGATAATTTAGATATTAATTGATACTTTTTATGTCAATTTGTGACATAAATCACACCCCCCAACTTAATCATTGCTAGTCCCTTAGCAATGTACCAAAATAAGATCATATGTCAAAAAGATCCTTCCTTTGCAAATTAATTTAAGATCGAAATTCAAGAAGTTTTCTAGTATTACTAAGTAATGAGCTTCGAATTAGAATCGGTAGTCAGTCTACTTAGAAGCTTTCTTAGAGTACACTTAAAGTTTTATAGCACTTGTGTGAGTGATAACTAACTTAGTATTTCAGTATTAACTTGTACAGGCCAATTGTATCATTTTTCATAACTTAGTTTGATTAATTTTCTATACACCCCAGATTAAACAAAGAACTAAGGTAGCTTTCACACTATTTTTTTTTTTTTTTTTTTGCTGAGCATCCTGGCCTTCCCACCACCGTTTGATGCGAATCTCAACACTTGACTTAGGTGAAGAGACCCGATTACTAGGCTTAGGGCAATCCACATTTACTCTATGTTTTGTATTTTATTTCAGGCAGGTAGCTCTTTCCTTAAATTCAAATTTCTTCAATTGGGGTGTAGAGAAAATTATCTAATTTAAATAATACTCAAATCTTTAATTGGCCTTACAATTAACACCTACTTTACCTTGTTAGTGTGCATGTGCAATTGGAAGTGCTAATAGTCTTTAAATGACCTAAGCCACCAAGAGTCTAACCAGCTAATCTTCTCCGTGACTCACTACATTAGCAACTACTTTCTAACTTACTCTTATTTCTTTTATAGATTAATTTATTTCATATACATATATATATATATATTTATTTATTTTTTATTTTTTTTTACATAATATATTAAATGCAAGAAATAACTCATAGTGGAAGGAAAAGGAAATGATAACACCTGATTTTGTTCAAGCTCTCCCCCCAACTTGACCGACATTGTCCCCAATGGAGTTTATCTAATTTATTTGTCCTAAGCAAACTGAAAACAAAGAAAGCATTAGAAATTAAATAAGCTGGGTTGCCTCCCAGAAGCGTTAAGTTTTATGTCTTCAGCCAGACCAAACCTTGAAGCAACTTAATCAGAATAAGTTGGTTCATAAAGAACCATGGCATCTTCAACAGTCTTGACAGGTAATTCCAAGAATGGTTTTAATCGTTGACCATTAACTTTAAAGATAACACCATTACTTGGGTTTTCAATCTCAACAGCTCCGTGTGAAAAGACTTCCTTTACTAAAAATGGTCCTGTCCATCTAGACCTAAGCTTTCCTGGAAACAAATGTAATCTAGAGTTATATAAGAGTACCTTTTGTCCGATATTGAAAGTTTTTCTCATAATTGATTGATCATGAAATACTTTGGTTCGTTTCTTGTATATCTTTGCATTTTCATAGGCTTCATTTCTAAGTTCTTCTAATTCATTCAACTGAAGCTTTCTATGGTTTCCAGCGTCGTTCAAATTTGTATTTAGTTGTTTGATGGCCCACATGGCTTTGTGTTCTATCTCAATAGGCAAGTGACATGGTTTACCAAACACAATCCTATAAGGAGACATTCCTAGATTGGTCTTGAAAGCGGTTCGGTATGCCCAAAGTGCATCAATTAATTTCAAAGACCAATCCTTTCTATTGGCACTAACAGTTTTTTTCAGAATTTGTTTGATTTGTCGGTTTGACACTTCAACTTGTCCACTAGTTTGAGGATGATATGGTGTGGCCAATTTGTGGGTGACATTATACTTTTTCATCAATGTTGCAAAAGGTCGGTTACAAAAATGGGTTCCCCGATCACTAATGATTGCCCTAGGAATACCGAAATGGAAGAGAATATTTTCTTTAAGAAACTTAATGACCATTTTGCTATCGGGTGTTCTACATGCAATTGCTTCTACCCACTTTGAAACATAATCAACTGCTACTAGAATATATTTATTTCCAAAGGAATTTGGAAATGGTCCCATGAAATCGATTCCCCAAACATCAAAAATTTCAACTACCAAGATTGGGTTGAGTGGCATCATGTGTCGCTTGGTGATTCAACCCATTTTCTGACATTGAGCATAACTTTTACAATATTCATGAGCATCCTTAAACAAATTGGGCCAATAAAAATCACATTGGAGAACCTTAGCAGCAATTTTCTTAGACGCGAAGTGACCCTCACATGCTTGATCATGACAAAAAGATAAAATATTCATGACTTCATTATCTGGGATACACCTTCTAATAATTTGATCAGGACATTGTTTAAAAAGATAAGGATCATCCCAAATGAAATACTTCACTTGGGCAAAGAATTTATATTTATCCTGCTTAGTCCAATGAGAAGGTATCTTACCTATGGCTAAATAATTTACAATATCAGCAAACCAAGGTTCAGTAGACACAGACATGAGTTGCTCATCTGGGAAAGATTCATTGATGGGTGGTTCACTAGATGGTGCGACTGGAATTCGGGACAAATGATCTGCTACAACGTTCTCAGTGCCTTTCTTGTCCCTAATTTCTAGGTCAAATTCTTGAAGGAGCAAAATCCATCTGATTAAACGTGCCTTGGCATCCTTCTTTGCTAGGAGATGTCTAATGGCTGAGTGATCGGTGTAAACAATAGTGTGGGTCCCAACCAAATAAGATCTAAATTTCTCTAAAGCAAAGACAACGGCAAGGAACTCCTTCTCAGTTGTGGTGTAGTTAAGCTGCGCATCATTTAAGGTTTTACTTGCATAATATATCACTCTAGGCAGCTTATTTATTCGTTGACCTAAGATTGCGCCCACAACATGATCGGACACATCACACATTAATTCAAATGGTTCAGACCAGACAGGAGGATGAATGATTGGAGCTGATACAAGTGCATTTTTTAGAAATTCAAAGGATTCCAAGCACTCATGAGTAAATTCAAATTTGGTATCCTTTGCCAAAAGATTAGTCAGTGGACGTGCTACTTTGCTAAAGTTGGCAATAAACCTTCTATAGAATCCAGCATTACCTAAAAATGAACATATTTCTTTCACAAATTTAGGTGGTGGAAGACTTGTAAATAGATCTATTTTGGCCTTGTCCACTTCAATCCCCTTTTTAGAAATGACATGGCCAAGAACTATTCCCTGTTTGACCATAAACTGACATTTTTCCCAGTTGAGAACTAGGTGCTTCTCCTTACATCGTTCTAGAACTAATTGCAGGTGATTCAGACACTCGGAGAAGGTTAGGCCAAAAATAGAAAAGTCATCCATAAAAATTTTTAGAAATCGTTCTATCATATCTGAAAACATGCTGATCATGCATCTCTGGAAGGTTGCCGGTGCATTACATAGTCCAAAGGGCATTCGTCTATAGGCAAAAGTACCAAATGGACAGGTGAATGTAGTCTTTTCTTGATCTTCAGCGGCTATGGGGATCTGGTTGTAACCGGAGTATCCATCAAGAAAACAGTAAAACTCTTATCCGGCTAGTCTTTCCAACATTTGATCAATAAATGGCAAAGGAAAGTGATCTTTTCTTGTCGCAGCATTCAACTTTCTATAGTCTATACAGACCCTCCATCCCGTTTGGGTCCTAGTTGAGATAAGTTCGTTTGCATCATTTTGGACCACTGTTACCCCAGATTTCTTAGGTACTACTTGAACTGGGCTTACCCAAGAGCTATCAGAAATAGGATAAATTATTCCACTATCTAGGAGTTTCAGAATCTCCTTTTTAACTACATCCTTCATAACTGGATTAAGCCTTCTTTGGGCTTCTCTTGTTGGTTTAGCCTCTTCCTCTAAGTATATTCTATGTCGAACTATAGAAGGGCTTATTCCTTTGATATCTGCTATGGTCCAACCTATTGCCTCTTGATTTGCTTTTAGAACTGACAATAACTCCTCCTCTTGCTTGGGATCTAGGTCTGATGCAATAATTACAGGCAAAGTTTCTTTGGGTCCTAGATATGCATACTTGAGATGTTCTGGGAGGGGCTTCAGTTCTAAAATGGGTGCTTCCTCTATCGATGGTTTAGGTGATGAGTTCACTATCTCAATGATTGGTTCAGTAGGAAGTGTCGATTCCTGATTAATCTGATTTTCTTTAAGTATTTCATTGACATCCTCAGACTCATGGATTAACCAGGGGTTAGACTCTAAGTCGACTTCATCATCACTAATGTCAATGGATTCATAAATACCATCTTGGACTACATTGACATCAGCATGAGAAGAGGATTCCTGTTCTAAGTTAAAACATTAAGCTCAATGGTCATATTCCCAAAGGATAACTTCATTAGACCATTTCGACAATTGATTTCAGCATTGGCCGTAGCTAAGAATGGTCTTCCTAAAATGACAGGTATATGTCCTTTAGGATTCGCAACTGGCTCAGTCTCTAAAACAATAAAATCTACAGGAAAATGAAATTTTCAACCTTTATCAGAACATCCTCGACCATTCCCTTAGGGATCCTGAGAGATCTATCGGCTAACTGTAATGTGATCCCAGTAGGTTGAAGTTTTTCTAATCCTAGTTGTTCATACACCGAATATGGAAGGATATTCACACTAGCTCCTAGATTAGCAAGCCTTTTTTATATTGGTTTCTCCAATAACACAAGAAATTGTTGGAGCTCCAGGGTCCTTATATTTAATTGGCACATGGCTAGATAGGTATGAACTGACACTTGCAGCCAAAAATGCTTTCTTTGGTACATTAGTGGTCCTTTTCCTAGTGCAAAGATCTTTTAAAAATTTGGCATAAGTTGGAACCTGATGGATTATATCTAAAAGAGGAATATTAACTTGGACTTGTTTAAATACCTCTAAAATTTTGTCTAAATGTTCAGATTTATTGGATTTCAGTCTGTTTGGAAAAGGAGCTCTAGGACTTTTAAGTACTGGACTAGGTGAATTTTCAGTTTCTGGTGCTTGAGGTTGAAAGGTAGTAGTTTTAGAAGGTGACTCGGCAGATGAGTCATCTATATCATCAAGTGCAACTACCTTATTGTCTATTTTTTTCCTGATCTTAAGGTATGAATGGCATTTACACCATTAACTTGGTTTCCTTGTTGGGGTCGTGGACCATTTTGGTTCCTAGGATTTGGCTCATGTTGGCTAGGTAACCTACCATGTTCTCGTTCACTAATGGTCGAAGCCAGCTGACTTACTTGCATTTCCAGATGGGCTATAGCTTGGGTGTTATTATTTATGAGTTGACCCGTGGTTTGCATAAAGCTGGTATGTGTTTTCATCATGGCTTCTAGGCTTTTCTCTAAAGAGGTAATTTTCTTGTCATTATCATGGAAGCCTGGCGGGTTGTTCATCACTGGGTTGGACCTTAGATTTTGCTGATTGAAATTTGGATTACCTACATTAGGATTCTGGGACCATGAGAAATTCGGGTGATTCCTCCAACCTGGGTTATATGTGGGTGCATAAGGATTGTTCAATGGTCCTTGATAGGTGGCATTCACCTGTGCACACTCATTCGAGTAGGAACATTCTTCTAAGACATGGTCTGGTGCATTGCACCCTTTACACATGGGTGCAGATATTTGATTTACATTGGCTGGTCTCTGTAATTCTAAGGCTTCCAATCTACGTGTTAAGGTTGCAATCTTGGCCTCTGATGCTAGGGTTGGTTGAATTTGATGCATTCCTCCTCTTGAAGGTGTAGCTTTATCAGGTTCCCTAGTTGTTTCCCACTGTAAATTTTTCTCGGCTAGGTCTTCTAAGAATTGCCAAGCTTCAGTAGTTTCTTTGTCCATAAATTGGCCTTGGCACATGGACTCTAGCATGGTTCTTGAGTTTGAATCTAACCCCTCATAGATGATCTGGCATAGTCTCCAAGTTTCTATTCCATGGTGTGGGCATTGGGTCAAAGATTCTTGAAACGATCAAAGTACTTCCAAAATGATTCACCAGCTAGTTGGTAAAATTGATTTATTTCATTCCTAATCCTAGCTGTTTTATGATGGGAAAATATTTTTTAAAAATATTCTCACAAAGCCCTCCCAGGTAGTGACAGAATAGTTTGGCAGACTATAAAGCCACTTCTTAGCATTGTCCTTAAGGGCAAAGTTGATTAATCTAAGTTTGACCTCATCCTCTGTTAATTGCAGTTTCATGGTTGCACATACCTCCTCAAATTCTCTAATAAATATATAAGCATCCTCTAATCCTGTGAATTTTGGAAGCATATTTATGATTTGAGGTTTGATTTCAAAATTGTTAGCTGTGGGTTGTGGCAACCTGATACAAGATGGTTGGATGGAGCCAACTGGATAACACAAATCCTTAAGGGTCATGGGTTGGATTGGTTCAGCCATTGGAACAATAGGAATTGACTCAATTCTAACTAGACGACCCGACACTCTTCTCCACACACGAGGTGTACGGTTCTCGATGTTTATACAATTTTTTTTTTTTTTCAAACAAGTGAAACAATAAATTAAACTCAATCTATCCTAGGGTTAACCTAAATCTAGACAGCTCCTAACTTGTTCCAAGATGACCCTTCAAGCCTTCCAAGTGGAGATTGATCAACTAGTTAGCCAGGTAAGTATAAGAGGTGGGAGGTTCACTCATCGTTGCCTTTCTAGACACCAAACGAGTTGGCCAGGCCAGCAACTGAACCAATTTAACAAACCACCCTCAGGGACTTGCCTAGACACCAACTAATCAAACAACTCAAACTTGGTAGAACTCTTAGGGTTCCTTGTCCTATTGAGCTCGAATTCCTTAAGGTTGACGTCTAATTGATTTTAAGATTAAAGGTCTAGGTAATGCAATATGATGGAGATGGTTTTTGGCTAAGGAAGGGTAATGAAATCCCCACCTTATCTTGTTAATGGGTTGATGCCCTTAGATTAATTATGAAAATGCAAATGCAAATAAACAAGATGACCAAGAATGTAAAGATTTTAATTTAGAAATTTTTTTTTTAATTTTGATATTTTACTTCACGATTATGAAATGTCTTTTGTTTTGTTTTATTTTATTATTTTTTTTGTGATTAAGTAAATTCAAATGATTAGGTCTAAAGGAAAAGTAATTAACTAAAAATAATAAAAGAGAAATTAGAAGCGTACCTGAGTTTTCCAGCAATCACCAACTAAATATAGAAACCTAAAGGAAAAAGAAAGAGAGTTATAAAGCACGAAGAACAAATATTTGAAAATAATTTAAAACGCCAAATCCCCGGCAACGGCGCCAAAAACTTGATGTGCAAATCTTAAAATTTGTAAATAAAACCGCAAGCGCACGGTGTGCAGAGTAGCACGACCAGCGAGTACGGATCGATCCCACAGAGACTTGGTTTAAAAATAATTTTCAAATCTATGCTCAAGCGAGCTTTAACAAAAATCGAAAGTCGAAAGTTGTTTGCTAAAGACAATAAGACTAAGGATCTAGGGTTTTTGAATCCACTAGATCTAGATTAGGGAATTCTACCTAGAATTTTTCTTATTGATCTAACGACTACTCCTCTTGTCTTTCTCAAGCATAGATTATGAAGGGACTAAGGCCCAACGATAACCCATCAAGATTCTTTACAGGGGAGTAGTAACTAGGATCCCTTAGGATTTTCTCCTCCTATGCACTGAATCAAGCATGAACTATGAAGGGACTCTGACCCAACTGTAGTTCATCAAAAATTTTTGGCAAAAGAGGAAGAAAAAAAACCCTAAGAAAAAGAAAGAACCCTATGTAAAATCCTACTCATGATCTAGCTTCATCGCAAACCCTAGAAGGGATGCTTAGCTAGACATGATCTAAATCTACTTGCAAAATTTAAATACAGAAAAATAAACTACCCTAATTTCATAAATTAAACTATCCTAATTGCATAAATTTAAACTGCATAATTTAAACTAACCTAATTGCATAAAATTAAATTGCATAAATTAAACTATCCTAATTGCAAGAAAAATAAATTGCATAATGTAAAGAGATGAAATTGCATAAAAATAAGATTTTATATAAAAAAATTTATTACAAAAATCTCAAAGCTCGAGGCTTGAGAAGAGAGTAAAAACCCCACTATCTAGGGTTACAAGCTTGATCGGAAGGAAGAATACATAAACAAGGGCCTTTGGGGGCTTTTTATAGGCATTTGGGGGTTATAAGGTTTTCAAAACTTTAGATGTGGGACTAAGAGTTTTAGAGGGTTGTTAGGGGGGTTTATGGTGCGCCGATGGGTCCATGGTCCATGCGCCTGTTGCTGTGGACCAGGGGCTAACCAGATCACCAAATTAGTTGATTTTTGATCAATTTTGATCTGATTTGACTCGGGTTTGACCCAATTGAGTCTTCTTTCTTCATTCTTCAATTTCTGGGTCAATTTAACTCCGTTTTGCATAAAATTTACGCCGTTGGAATCTCTTTCCTTGTTTTTTCTATTGATGATCTCTTCTTCTGCCAAAATATAATAACAAGTATCAATTTCTTAATAAAGTTAGATAATTTAGATATTAATTGAATTTTTATAATCAATTTGTGACATAAATCAACGTCCTATAGCCATCAACTTAACAAAAAATAACCAATAAAAATATGTCAACATGAAGCAAAAATGGACAAATACAAAAGAGAATGAAATGAACTTGTCTGTTCTAACTACATATTGCTAACAATGACATTTTTCATTTTGGATTGAAATGAACTGGTCTATAAAGGCAGAATGAAATTGTTCTAACTAAATATCATAGATTACTCATGTAATGTAGGGCAGAAGGTGAAAAAAAAAATGGGCTTCATAGAAAAACATATTTCTCATGTGAAATGTCCTGCTCACAGATGAGAGAAAATGTGAAAAAAAAAATACCTATAAGGGGTGGGGCCGGATTTTTTTTTCTTTTTTCTTTTTTGTGCCACAGGTTGCATAGAGCTGCAGAGGGTGTAGGCTTCATTGAGGCCGGTGCTGACACCGGGAGGGGGGTGGAGGTGGTAGAGCCGACCGATGATGCGGTCGCAGACGGTGTGAGGGGAGAGGCAGTTTGGGGCGCACGGAGGTTGAGGGAATCGCAACAGAAGAAGGAAAGGCAAGAGGGGGGAGAGCCGACCGCAGACGACACGATCGCAGGCGGCGCAAGGGGGGAGGCGGTCGAGGGTGCGTGGTAGTCGGGGCACTCATGGGAGGAGAAGGAAGGGAGGGAGGGGGGATGGAGGCTGCACGCGGGGGTGGAGAGTGAGTGAGACAGAGAGTGAATGATCGGGATATGATTGCAGGAATCAAAAAAAAAAGTCATTGAGAATGACGCTTCTAAAAGCGTCATTTCTTAAAAAACGCCATTCTCAATGATATTTATTTAAGTATTTTTCTAAATGATGTTTATATTATTCTTTTAATTTTTTTTAAAATCATAAATTTCAATGAGATGAGGTAGATTGCTGATTCGACGTCAAAAATATCATTTCGAAAGATATTTTTATTGATAAAAATATTATTTTAAATAATATTTTTAAATAAATAATATTTTTTAAAATAAAATAAAAATTACATCAAAATAAAAAAATTAAAAAAAATTCCTCTTCTAAGAAACGAGTCCTTATGAAGGTGGGCTCTCGGTCTTAAATACCGGTTCAAGATGCATAAATCCTGATGCGATCTATATCAAATGTTTATCTACTGACCTGTCTAAACTTTTAAATAATATTTCTGACCCGATGGATACTGACGGGAGGGTAAGAATGAAATCACTCCACATGTTATTATGGTTGCCAACTCTTAACCCTGGATGTTGTTGCTGAGGAATCCTTAAATCTGGACACTAGTGGAAAGCACTTTATTGGTCCTTGTGCCTGTTCAATCACACTCCCACACGATGTTTTAAAAATGGTAGCTTCTAATGGGAATTATGTATTTCTATCTTCGATTTTCTATAACTTCTTACGAGGATACTGCTCTTTATTATTCACCCTGACCCCATATGATGTTATACTTACTGATGGGAATGAATTTAACCACTCAAAGGCTGGAATATTGCAAACCAAATGGGTGATATATTATTTTATTTTTTTTGATAAAAATAAGAGCCAGAACTTTTATTAGATAGCTAAATCATAATACAAACCAACTCCATAGATAAAAAAAAAAAAACAACACTACTACCTGATGTATACAGACTGAAATAAAAATAAAAATCAACAACAATATCTCCAAAAAAATTAACAAATAAGAGTAAAAGCTATACAGGAAGTACTCTAGACAGCATATACTGCCCACTAAGAACAGAAATCCCAACACTGTCAGTCCGCAAAATAAAATGCAAAACTTGGTGTAAGAAGTCACCCCCATTGCAGAAGAAATCCTCTTGAAGAGCTAGCTTAGCAGCAAAATCTGATGCACTATTATTATGCCGATAAGTATGTGAAGCTAAAAAATTTATGCAGTTAACCTTCCACCTGAAAATGTCTTGTAGGATGGGTGGACCTAAACACCTGTTCATAAGATCAATGTTGATAAAGAAAATAATAGATAAAGCATCACCTTCTAACCAAATATGTA
Source organism: Elaeis guineensis (assembly GCF_000442705.2). Lineage (NCBI taxonomy): Eukaryota > Viridiplantae > Streptophyta > Magnoliopsida > Arecales > Arecaceae > Elaeis > Elaeis guineensis. Next base: position 22,437,082 of record NC_026005.2, read on the forward strand.
AAATTTACAACTGAATTACAGCAGTCATTAAACCCATCCAAGCATCCATAAGTTCAGCATAATAGATTGCAGTAGGAAAAAGAAGTTTTTCTCCAACACAAATTAAAGAACCCTGAGCATCATGGATCACAAAACCCACTGTAACTTTTTCTTCCTTCATCACAGCATCAAAATTGATCTTCAGCATACCTAAAGGAGGAGGGAGCCAATGAGAATTAGTGAGAGTGTTACCATTAGAGAATGGCAAATGACAAACCCCAGTGCCTTAACTGACATCCGAAGATTGTGCCACTAGCTGCTATGTCACCAGGAAGGATATATAAATGAGCTCGTCGAAGAATGCAGAGAGGAGAAAGGTAGGTATGCTAAAAGATCCTTTCGTTGTGAGCAGTCCATAGTTCTCACACCACAATTACAATAAGTGATTTGGTGCCTTTCTCTACCTTGGAAGTTGATAGCATATCAACCAATCCTAGCAAAAAAATAGGCATGGAAGATTGAATGTTTTAATTAAAAAGCTGCCAGCAACCCACAGCCACGGGACATTGAAATAGAATATGGTTAACATTCTCTAGATCATCAACACACATCGCAGTAGCTTTGGGCTGCATCAAGGATCCTTCTATTTGGTAGAAATTGTTTGCAAGGCAACATGTTCCAAAGCAGTTTCCACCAAAAAAATTTGACGCTATGGGGAACATTCAATTTCCAAATCCAGTCAATTGATAAATGCCCATCAAAAGACTACTGTGGGCTAATAAGAGGTTGGATATCTTTGAGGGCTAAATGATTGCTTCTAGATGGGCACCAGACCAACTAATCAGACCAATTGCCAATCGCAATAGGAATGTGAGTAGTGAGGTTCATCATTTCAGTTAGAAAAATATCATGCAGTAAATTCATATTCCACTGCCCATCAGCAGAAATAAAAGCACTGTGGTTGAGATCATTAATAGGAAAGTTGATATTCAAAAAAGTAGGCCAAAGTGCCAATGGCACATTGGAAACCCAAGGATCATGAAGTACATTAATCAATTGCCCATTGTCATTAAGCCAAAAAAATTGAAATTGAACAGAAGGACCTCTAGCCGTAATGTCCTTCCATATCTTGGAGCAGTGATGGGGTGAAGAATATGAAGTCCATGTTCGGTTAAAATTATATCTGGTAGTAATCGCTTTAGCCCACAGAGAATCAGGATGAAGGATGATATTAGCCACCTACTTACATAAAAAAGCTTCTCTACGATCACGAAGGGATGTGAGGCCAAGATCCCCCTGGTTCCTTAGGGAGCAAATATTCTCCTAAGCAATTAAGTGAAGCCCCTTATGATCAATAGCATAGCCCCAAAAAAAAGCTTCATATTCTCTTTCTATCTTTCTGATGACACCTATCGAAACATGAATGCAAGACAAGATATAAAGAGGAATGGATGTCAAAACAGAGTTGAGAAGGGTAGGTCTTCCAACCAAGGATAGAGCTTTCCATTGCCGATTAAAAATTCTTCGTGTGACCTTCTCATGTAAAATTGAAAAGGCTCCTGATCTTAATGGCCTACCAGATAAGAGAACCCCCAGGTAGTTTCAAACACCAGCAACCTCATGCATAGCAAGAAGCCTATGAATCTGTCTTTTGATTCTCTTGAGAACGGCAGAGCTAATCATGATTTGGGACTTGGATAGATTAATGGCTTGACCAGAGATAGAACAATAGGTATCAACAACATTTTCATGCAACCCACATTCTGAACATTTGCCTTAGTCACTAACAAACAATCATCAGCAAAGAAAAAATGAGAGATAGTAGGATTTTAAAAGATTGATATCCACCACATAATGAAAGAATTTGGAAAAAAACCTTGGAACAAAAGATGAACAAGTAAGGCGACAAAGGACAATCCTGCCTTAGCCCACAAGAAATATAGAACCATTGAGATGGGGATCTATTGACAAGAATAGCAAATTGTGGTGAAACAATGCAGCCTTTGATCCAAGCTATAAATTGAGATAAAACTTGAAAGAGGAAGGGCCAACACATCTGATCAAAGGTCTTTTCTATGTCGAGCTTCATCAAAGCCAACCCCTTAGTAAGGGAAGCTTTTTCAAGAGAATTCAATATTTTTTGAGCTAATAGAATATTTTCAGTAATGTTCCGACCTTGGATAAAGGTACCTTGTTCAGATGATATGATAATGGGAAGCAAAGGTTTGATTCTATTAGTCAGGACTTTAGCAGCTATCTTGTAAATAGTGTTATACAAATTGATCGGCCTGAAATTAGAGACTTGAAGTGGGTTTGACTTCTTGGGCAGTAAAGTGATGTAGGTTTTTTTTCAAGCATTCAGCATCATGGCCTTAGTAAAGAAATAATGAATAACCTGGAAAACATCACCTTTGATAACATCCCAAAAATGATGAAAAATAAAGCAGAGAAACCATTTGGTTTAGGGGCCTTGTCATTCTTTAAACTCCACACAATTTTCTCCAATTCTTCCATGGTAACCATTTTAGTTAATTGGGCATTTAGATCTTCTGAAATTATAGATAAAAGAATTGGGATATCTAGGTCCTCTATATCTTGTTGAGCTGTCCACCGATCATGAAAATGTGTAAGAAGCATATCAATAATCCCTTGAATATCCTGCAACTCTCGACCGTGTGCATTATGAAGCATTAAAATCCGGTTACCCTCCTAATAACCGTGGAATGATGGAAGAAGGAGGTGTTAGCATCCCCTTCTTTTAACCAAAAAATTTTAGATTTTTGTTTCCATAAAATTTTTTGAAGATGAGGATTCTGATTATAGGCTTGGAGAAGAGACAGAAGCTGAAAGTGTTGATCAGCAGTGAAACCTTGATATTGAGATTCTAATAATTAAAGTTGATAAATTTTATCATATAATTTCTGCCCCTTAGTAAAAAGGTTCCCAATTTGAAGCTTGCATCTCATAATTGCCTTTCTAGTATTAGACAACAACATCATTAGTCTAACACCAGGAAAGAAGTTTTCAGTATAATGCCAAGCCCTGGTGACCACTTCCCAAAAACCCTGGCATTGAAGCCAAAACTTCTCAAAATGAAAGGGCGGTGAGTTACGGACAATTCCATCAGTTAGGGATATCAAAATAGGACAATGATTTGAGGTGAACCTAGTAAGATGGGAGACAATAGCATCTTCAAAATACTCTAACCATGGGTGGGATGCAACAGAATGATCAATTCTTTTCTATACTCTGATCAGTCCTAAACGATTGTTACACCAAGTAAAGCTAGGACCTTAATATCCCAAATCAATAAGACGAGATCTCCACAAACAGCCTCTAAACTCCCTGATATCCTTATCCACATGAAATGGCTTCCCTCCTTTTTTGTCTTCAGGGTTGACGATGCAATTAAAATCACCAGCAAGAAGCAAAGGCAGGCCCATAGATAGCACCACTTCAACTTGCTGATAGAGAACCAGTCTTTCCGCTCTATAAATACAGACGTACCCTACACCCAGGACCCATGGAGGGTTCTGATCAATAGAGATTACACTGAATGCTACCTGTCGGTTAGTGTGAGTGAAATTAACATTACCAATCCCTTTGTGCCATGCAATTAGAATTCCTTCAAAAAATCCTATAGTAGGAATCATGTAGATATTCCACATAGGTCCCAACATCCTTTGCAACCTCTCTTTCCCATGATCAGACAAATGCATCTTCAAGAAACAACAGATATCAGGCCTACATTGGCCTATCAACATTTTAGAATAGGTAATGAAAGGGCGCTTGGCAACACCCCTATAATTCTATGTGAGGATCTTCATACGGTAGAGTGAGAGAGTGCTCCCAAATCCTCTTCGGTTACACATTATTTATTCCTTGAAGAATCCTCCACGAAGAAACCACCACTTAGGATATTTTCTAAAGTAAATTGAAGTTGATTGAAGCATGAAGAAGCATCATGAGAAAGTTTACCCTGAAGATTGTCTGAGTTTGGGTTAGAAGGAGTTGTTGATGAAGTCCTGGGAACATGCTTATCTTGTTGATTGACTCCATGGATGGCAGTAGAATCCACGGTCTCCATATTTCCTTATGAGAGCCCTTTATAGTTGTGAAACTAAAGCATTGGTTAATTACAGCCGGCTCTCCTCCTCTCGAGCAGGTGACTCTTCGAGGATTATAACTTTAGAAGTCGGAGGAGAGACTAACTCAGATGAACATTTGACTGATGGCACTTTAGTGGGGGATCTAGCAGAGGGAGTATTTTTCTTTTTGAATCTTCTTTGGTCTTCTTGCTTACAAAAACTGTGACACATACTTTTCCCTACTTACCAGTATTTTTGATAATACTTTGAAATCGAAGCTGATTCTTCTTAACTCTCTTCTGTATGGATTTCTCGAAGTCATGATATACAGTCATATCAAGGACTCTTTGATTTTCAGTCCTACTCATTGTCATATGTGGCACATGAACAATCTTTAATTTACAATGCAGGATGGATATGATCATATGTTTTTTTTTTTTTTGGGATAATGACAACCAAGGAGTTTCAGCATGATATTTTACTGTGATGGATATTGATGGTTGCCTAATTTCAATGGATGTGAATCACAAACAGTTCTTTTCTGAATATGGTTGCCACTTGTTAATCTTGTATGATGTTCTAATGTTGGAAGGTACTGATGGAATCCAGATTTCTGAAGCAGCCTTTAAAGTGGATGTTGCTGGGAAGGATCTTATATCTCCTTGGCCCTAGTCATTCTCATTCCCAAATGATGTTTCAAAAATCATAGTTTCTGATGGGAATTATGGTAACTGGTTCTTGATTTTCAGAACTATTTTACAAGGTCTTTTCTCTCTTTTATCAAGTAATATCCCATATGATGTTCTACCTACTGATGGGAATGAGTTTATTCAAGATTTGTTAATTGCTTTGGACATAGATAGTTTTGAAGGCTGTTTTACTTCTGTGTCTGCTATGTCCAATCTTAAATATGTAAGCTTCATATTGCTACAAGGTGGGCTGCTTTTCTGTCTCTATTCGGTATTTGACTATATTTTGGTCTTCACCTTTATTGCTGTAATTAGTTGGTTTGTCTATATTTTTGGATCAGGATGTAACTGTTTAGTTTTGTATCTCCAAAGACTTTGTAGAACCTTTTAAGATTTATGTTAATGGAAAAAAGAAAAAAAAAACTATGTTGGTCAGCTAATCATGCCTTTAAATAATTATCTAACTTATGGATGGAAGAGCAAAGTGGAGCTGGTTTTGATGGCAGGTCCATGGGACAGAGGGGCGAGACGATGGAGTGCTACTACAGCGTGACACAGGCTATCCGGCAGTCCCACGATGCACCAAACGCAATATGCAACCATTAATTGCAGACACGTCACTGTTCGTACAGCGCGTCAACTATTTACAAGCCCACGATCACCGTTCGCTGTTTGCGCGACGGCAGTTGTCCTTCTGATCCAAGAATCTTGGAGGACGTGGTGAGAGACGCTCCACATTCCGAGATAAGGAACGACCGACCATATTCACCCAATCACCTTATTGCTGGCCCCACCAACTGGTTAAAGGATTGAGGCTATAAGTGGGTGTCTCACAAGCGTCTGAGTTTTGTGCGGTGAATTCTCTAGGTTGTCTCCTTATTTAGAAAGCCCTCCGTAATTAGTTCTCTTGTTATGGCAAACGAAAACATTTCTGAAGGAGAGCCAGCTAGGGTTTCGAAAAGTCGTCTGCGATCGAGGTAAATCAACGAAGATTTATTCCTTTAGCTATTTCTTCGACCGAATTTTCCAAATTTAGGGGTGAGAACTAGCTAGGGTTTCGATTTTGTGGCGCACGCGATCCAAATCCCCAACATCCGACCTGGTATACCTGGATTTCTGCGACTCCGAGCTAATAATTGGATAGTCTCGATCGAAATACATTCGGCATTAGGGTTTCGTCAGGAGGAGGAAGCCTCGTGGTGTCGACTTCAATAGAATAGAAGAAACCCTTAAAATCTTGATTAAAGACAGATTCTTGTCGCTTATAATTCGGTATTTAGTTAAGAGGATTCAATTCATCTGAACAAGATTTCGTTATTGAATCTTTGTGGATTAGGTGTTGGATGTTCGGGAAGGTTCGATCTTTGATGTGTTAGGGACTTCGTCTCTGGTAGCCATGCCAACCTTCACGGCAATCGCCTTGGATAGGCTTTTGGAACCCGGTGCGTCTCGAAACACCACCATGAAACCTCCTCTGGCGCCGGTGAAGCTGGAGAAGGCGCCTCCGAGCCCATCTGGAAAGAAAAGCAATCGTCGTCCCAATGTTTCGCCGGCGCTCTATGCCACTCCGGAGACCACTCCCCTTCCCGACTCGCCGTCTTCTTACCCTCCGTCCCCGTACATCATCAACCACAAGAGGCGTGGGCCTCGCCTTCTCAAGAGCTTCTCCCAGAACGATGTCGCTGGGTCCCTGCCAGCGCCGCCACCTGAAGTGGAGAAGAAGATCGAAATGGTGAATGGAAAGGGTGTCGAAGAGACATCTGGTTTTCATGATGAGAAGCTGGAAGAGGAACAAAAAGATGTGGATGGAAATGGAAGTCGAGGTGAATCTGTCTCAATCGAACTTCATCAGGGGAAGCTTCAAGATGTTGGTTTTAGTGATGGATCTATTGCATCTAAAGAAGTGGCAAAGCCTGTTGCCGTTGATCCAGAGAAAGATGGGGAGAATGAAGATTTCTTTGATCCGCAAGACTCTTTAAGCACATCGAGTAATACTGACCTTGAGGAGCGGTGGAAGCCAAGTACCCTTTAGGGGAGTATTTTGATGCCTTTGAAGGTATCCTTCTCTGCCACTTTTTATCTTGTTTAAAGTATTTGATTTTGATCTATCAACTTTTCTTTCTCTGCATTTTTATACTCTTTTCATTAGTTTTATGATTTTGAAGTGCTTGGCATGTTTGTATGATATTTTATGCAATATTGATTAACATAAGAGTCCTATGTAGTGCCAAATAAAAACTTAAATTGCTCCTATTATCCATTTTGAGGTCTTGAGAGATTCTCAACTGTACTGGGCTTGACATGTTGATCATGTTTTGACAAGTAGAGGAAATTTACAAACTTAGATAGTTTACTGGGGATGGAAAATGTAAGGTAATTGTCTATCTCTTCATCCATGGTGTTAAGTGGAAGACTGATTTGTTAAAAACAATAAAGAGAAGTAAAGTAGGAAAAAAGGAAAAAAGTGAAAGCAGTTTGTCTGTTCATGCGGAGACCAAGGATGTTGCTTTTCTCTAACCTTAAATCAATGCTTTGTTGGATGTGGCTTATTTTGGATCCATGAGATTAACTCGGCCATCATAGCTGTTCACTTATGTAGATACAGAAAATAAACCTTTTTGTTAATGTATAACCGATTGATGCATAGCTGACATGCTTTGCTGAACATCTCCATCACATTTATAAAAAGAAGGTTGATAGGTTGTCCTTGCATTAGCTGTTCATTTGTCTAGATCCAAAAAATGAACCTTTTCATTAACCCATAACCTATTGATGTATAATTGACCTGCTTTGCTGAAGATCTCCATCACATTTATAAAGAGGAGGTTAGATAGGTTCCTTGCGTTGACTTCTTTTTCATTCACAGGTAACCCTTAAATGAGAAGATATAATAAACTTAATGCACTGTCCATTGTTTGATCAGCAGCATACATTAGGTCACCAACGTGAGCATTAAAACAATTTTTTTAAAGCAATTATGGAGCATTTTTTCCATTTTACAAGCTTAGTGCACTTTGTATAGTTATACTGCCATACCACATCTTTGTTATGGATTTAGTCTTTTTGCAATTGTAATATACACTCTGCTGAAATTTGGCAAATTTGGTTCACTCCTGTTCTTTCTGTTCTGTAGATATTTCTAGTGAGGGTGCCTCACAATCTGCATGTCTAAATGATGAGGATGAACTGCATGAGATGAGACTCAATTTATTGTTGGAAATTGAAAGGAGGAAGCAGGCAGAAGAAGCACTTAAGAACTTGCAAAACCAATGGCAGATGCTCAGTCATCACCTCTCACTTGTGGGATTGAGGCTTCCTGACCCCCCAAGCATGACAGAAGAGAAGGATGAACAATCATGTGTTGATCCTGCAGAGGAATTGTGCCAACAAATTGTAATTGCACGGTTTGTGGCGGCTTGTTTGGGACGGGGTTGTTCCCGTGCTGAAGCTGAGCAGGAGTTGGAACCTCAGATCGAGGCAAAGAACTTTGAGATAGCAAGGTTGTGGGATCGGCTTCATTATTATGAAGCTGCAAACAGGGAGATGTCTCAAAGAAATCAGGAAGCTGTTGGTGAGCATGCTAAACTTATTCTGTCCTCCTGTCTCTCCTCTAATGAAATTTAACTCCAAGCAGTGATTTGCTGCCTTTTATATATCAATCTTTATTACAATGTATTCTCTATCAGTAGGCATTGACATCTAGAATAGTCCAATGTTGTCTTTAGTTCAAGGACTTCATGAGTTACTCATTGGTCCATTTTGGTTATGGGTGCATCACATGATTGTTAGTTTTAAACTGAAAAATTGATCAACTTGATCATTATGTTTTCGATCACTCCTTGCCACTTGGGCAAGGGGGTGAGGGTTTGCTTACAGTTGGCATTCTCTCAAGTGGTGGGGTGGGTATAGGGTAGCAGGTAGGATTAGCCCCTCCTAATCTCAAAACAAGGAAAAAAGGAAAAATACAAAGTTAAAACAGAGATTATTCCCCCCTTGGTACGGTAGTTCTCTTGCCATGACATATGGATGGTAATTTGCCTTTATTTTTTAAAAAAAGGAATTTTATGCTTATATACCCTTGCAATTATAGCTTATTGCATATTTGCCCTCTGAAAATCATTGTTTGCATGTACAACCCCCTCTTTAGATTTTTAACTGATATCCTGTTTAGATATCAAATAACTTTATTACCCTTTTGCATTAATATTCTTGACCAAATTATGTAAAAGTATAGCTCTTTTATGTAAATTGAATGTTAATTTTTTCAGGGATATTAAGACAAAAGTTTAGTAGTGTCAAACAAAACTCAAAATAGTTATTAGCCAAAAATCTAAAGGGAGGCATCCATGCAAAATCAAGATGAATTGAAGGGATATATGCAAATAGTTATTTTGGATGGTAAATATGCAATAAGGCAATAAGCTATATTTGTAAGGAATAAGGATAGTATATATATGCGAAGAAAGGGAAAAAAATATGCAAGAAAAGTGAGAAAGGATGAGAATCCAAGGTGAATTATATATGAATAAGGCTTGCAAAGTTTTGTTGATTAGAATACTAAATATAGAAGATTTGCTCAGAAGTTGAAGTTATATGCAAATATGTGATGGGAAACTGATTAAGTGTTAGTGTCTCTGATTGAATTAACAAATGAAAGATAGACCTGCATCCACGTCATAAAGAATGTGATGTGTCTGAGAAAGCTGCAATGCAAATGGATAATGTCTTTGGTGGGATGAGAAGTGAACAAGATTTCAGATTGTGATTTTGAATGCTGAAAGATCTTTATGTATCAATACAGATAGATTTATGGAGATTTTACTTTGCAGTACTAAGAGAGGTACTGGAGTTGCATTCCTAAGTTGTTTATCTAAAGTTTAGCAAAGAGGGAATAAAATCTAATATTTCTCGTTCAAGAAAGTAAATAGTTTATTACTTTGTATCGCCCCCTTTTAAAAAAGAACAAAAAGTGATGAGAAGAAGAAGAATGTGTCACGGAGTTAATATTCAGTTCAGATATATGTCTCATAGCATCCATGCATAAAGTACCCTCACATCTGCCAATTTTGGGTAGAATGACAGCAGTAAAGTCTTTGTTTCCATTACCATCCAAACTCCATAGACTTAGAACACTGAAACCTTCACAACTGCTGGTTCAGTAGTTGCTATTGAAATGCACTAAGCTAAAACATAATTTTGAACTGTTGAACCAAAGAAGCCTGCTTTGCATGTTTACCTTCTGTGGACCAGCTTTGACTTGGTAAACTTTTAGCTTAGTGCGTCTTTATTTTACTCAAATGACCTCTAATCCACTTAATCATTTCACCAAATATTTTTGGATCATCAATACGTAAATTAACATTCTTAATTAAAACTTCACTGAGTTTGATGTTGTGCTGCCTGTGCATTCTTCCTTGACTTCTCTGGCCCAATGGCTTAACTTGGTCCACTTCACCTTAGCTACATCTTAGTTCAACTCACAAGATGCCATGATTGTTTTGCCATCCATATGAATTACTTGTAAACCTTAACCAATGGGCAAAAAAAGCAAACTTACCTCAATTAACTACTTGGCAAATAAGCAAACTTTTACCACACACACACACACGCACATGCAGGTATATATACAATATATGTGTAGGTTTGTATATTGATGTGAGCAGCCTATGCAATCTTCCTTGATTTATGTGGTCTTGTGAATGGAAAAAAATGTTTTTTTGCTTAATAAATTTTGCTGAGCAGATTGCATGTTTATCTTGACCATACAAACCATTATGTTCTTTGTAAGCTTTGCAAATAGTCCAATTTTCGTGTGCCATATTTCCTGAATTATTTGGCTTATTGATCAAACCTTTGTCCGCAAATAACATTTGATTATTTATCTGAATGGGTTCTGAATCGAATATGACTTATTCTTCAGAAAATGAAATATGTGGCTCAATTAAATTTGTGTAATATCTGTTGTTGTTGCAGAAATTGCACGGCAACAGCGGAATAGGCGGAAGAAGAGGCAGAAATGGATTTGGGGTTCAATTGGTCTTGCTGTTACCCTTGGTGCTGCAGCCATTGCATGGTCCTATTTCCAGTATCAAAGCCTTCACCACCTGACGGCAATACGATAGACAGCCATGAACACTGAAATCAGCCAAACGCCAATAGTCAGCTGCTTCAATCAGTACATATCTTTTCTCCAACAGGAATAATCTACAGGGCCAGTTAAAGTTGTACAAGATATATGAGGTTTCTCCGATTACCGATGGCAAACAGGAGCCTTTTTATTTGCTCTCTTGTGTATAATGTGCAGGGTCCAGTTCAAGTTGGGGCTTGGTCTTGTTAAGTGCAACATATTATTCTTCTTTTACTGCTTAAGTAAATAATACTTGTCGAAGAGCATATCAAAAGGTGAGCTTTGTGCATTTCTATGTCTTCTATTGCAACCTTTTTTCGCCTTTTTGTTTTCTTTCCTGATTGAATCTTCTTTTGCAACTCAAAAAGGTAAGGTGTGAAAACTTGGTGTTTATGCGTATTTATAGTGAACTGTTGGTGTATGAATTGATGATGCTTTGCAGTGGATGAGGATAAGGTTATAAGTTGCAGTAGATGATGCTTTGCAGTGGATGAGGTATAGGTTATACTATGGAACATACCCAGTTTAAATACATGTTATACAATTTAATTCTAGCGGTGACCATTGTTTGAACAGGTCCAAGGTCTTGCATCCTTTTTTGCGGAATTGACTGCTTAATTTTTTCAGATGAACGTACTGAGTTGAATCAGGAATTATTTTCTTCAACGTTCAGTGAACAATGCAAAATTACTATGGTTATATACATAGTATGTACTCTTAAACAGGCCATAATTAATTCTACTTAACTAAGCCTTAATCCTAAACTAGTTGGGTCAGCTAAAACAAGTCATAATTAATTAAAACTCCTGCATCTTTTGTTAGCCTATCATCTGATGAAGGCCTACTTTTGAAAAAGCAAACTCTTCTTGTTTTGCTGATTTAATCATGTACTAATGATGGGCAAAATGGTGATTGGGATGCCTAATTAAGCAATTAAGCTGGCACCTTTTTATGCCATTCCTATCATGCACAATTCTTCAGTTCTAGCAAAACAGAAAATAAAATGAATGCATGCCGTGCTTGCCGTGGTTTTCATGGTAGTTAATGATCTGTTTATATTGTAGAGTTAATTTACCGGTAGGGTAGATGTTGCTGATTAAGTACTTGATGAAGTCAATTCATAGATCAACGAAGGGTGCGTTTGGTTAACCATTAAAAAAATATATTTTTTTTTATTTTTTAATTTTAAAAAAATAATAATTAAAAAATAATGTTTGATAACATCTTTGTAGCAATCGTATTAATCAAACATATTTTTTATTTTTTTTATTTTTATTCAATAATAAAAATCAAAAAAATAAAAAATATTTTTTAAAAATTAAAAATTAAAAATCAAAAATCGTAACCAAATGCACCCAAAATGTGTCAGACTTTTCTTATTCTCTCTTTTATTTACTATCAGTCAGATTCTCTTTTAGAGAAAACCTGATATATTCTCTCCTCTTTCAACTTCTGGACTCTTGAGCTTCTCTCCAATGCATTTTTATATAGTGTACTTCTAGAGATGTGCCTGGTGGCCTTGCACCAACAGGAATCACGCGTGTCATATATGGCAGAAAACGTAGCCACCAGTGGTTTGTCAAACTATACATGTGTGATTTAAGAGCGCACACGTATTCAAGCCAAGTTACTAATTCTATGATCATTTCCGAGTGCATAGGATTCTTGTGAATCAGGTCACATTTTCTTTCATAGGCTCTGGAGTCTATGCATCTGGACAAAATGCGAAAGGCTAGTACTTATAGCGAAGAGACAATGTTCCATGTCAGGTCATCTGTACAATCACGAAACTTATCATCCCTACGAGTTATCTATTATTTGAGCTTTCTCCTGAGGAACAAAAAAAACACCATTGCTCCCATTCCACAACCATAGATCGTAAAAAAAAAGGAAAGAAAATCATTAGAGATTGGATACCAATGAGCTAGGTTCCAGTCCTACACTCGTCTAAATTTTAGTCTAGCTTTCTCGAGAGAAAAAAAAAAAAAGAAAAAAAAAAGGCTAAAAACAACCATCTTCTCTAATTTAATGTTTTCAAAATCCTCGAAGAAGTCCGTAAATTAACTCGTGATAATCTGATATAACTGGGTTCTAAAAGTACCCCATTTCCTTTCCATAGCTTTCCAGCATTGAACACGAAAATGAAAAATCATATTTTACTCTAATTGTGATTAATATGTTTATTTGCTAGCTTAAGGTTGGTCACGAACCTTACAAAGAGGAATCATATCCGTAAGCCATTCCAGTAGCTCATGGCCCATCCGGAGATGCAGAAAGATCCTACAATGCGAGGCATTCCAGACGGCAACCACCAAGGTTTCCAGCCTGACCTCTCACCACTCTCAGAGTACCGTTATGATGGTTGCTCCCGTACACTATTGATTATGTCAAAATTCTTCACATGTAATGTAATGCATCTAAGAACAACACAACCAGATTGCTTGGTTTCTATTAATTTTTACTTGTCCATGATATTTATCACCCATCCCTGAGCCAGTGCTGAACTACATGAAGCAAGAAGGCCACACAGAATGTTACCGAACCAACAACCACCAGGATCCGAACCCATAAAAAGGAAACAAATGCATTTAATACAAAAGAATGCCACATCCAGAACCATATAATACCACAGGTGGATCCCAGCAAAGCACCAACGAGGACTTGGCTGACTGTGTGAAGTTGTTGGGATACCCGAAGCCATGACTGCAAAAGCGCATGAGAAGAATAATAATATCATCAGCAGATGGCATATGGATCTCAACCCTGAGACGTGGATAGACAATTTGGAGGCTATCTAGCTTAGCAGTTATATTACAACAAAAATATTTATATAAAGGTTTGACAAAAAATCTGTCCAAAGTAGTCACAAATTGCTACACAGGGATAAAAGGTAAATTTGTAGAGAAGATCTTAAAACATGATACTGTGACTAGTAAAAAGTTCGGAAGCATTTGCAGAAATAAAATGAATAGAGAAACAAAAATACACATATTATGTGCTTGGACCCTCCATATCACCTAACATTCTGCACCGTACGAATTACAGGCCCTGATGAAATTTCCATAAGTTTTATATGCAGACATCAATCCCATTATACCCTAGAATCACCTCTCCGGGTCATCCACACCGCTCTACATAGCTTCTTAAGTCTCTTGATTTCTGTACAACAGATCCTATGCTATCAAAAATATTGATTTCAGCCATCGATTTTTTGCTTTTGGCTTCAGCCTCATTTTCAACTTTCTTTCCACTAAACATGCATTGCATCTCTACCAAAGCACTGAACCAAGTCTTCTCCGTGTATCTTTATGGACTTAGCATGCTTATCCTACAAATATTCAAGACTTTAACATGCAGGCTTTATACATATTATGCTGAGGAATGATGATTTATGGGTGTGTACAGGGAATTGGGATGGTGCGTTGCCATTTGAAATAATGAGGACTGTCACCAGGTTGACAGATGGTGAGAGAAAATGGCTCAAAATCCTTCTGTGGAACCTTCTCAAATTAGAGTTGCGCTTCACAGCTGACACCATGTTGATAGGAAAGGGTTGACCTTGTCCATCAAATTTCTTGATATTACTAAGCTCTCAATTTGATTCCTTCATCATTAATTAACATCATATTATTTGCAAGAAACAAATACTATGTTCACCTCCTTCATATCAAATGCAAGATCGTCTATAGGGATGACGAGATGTAGACTTAGAGAATTCTTGATGCAGGGTGAACATGATTGGAGATTCTATGTGTCACTAGAACTAAATCCAACACATTAGTGCTCCATAAATGTCCTTATCATAGAGAAAACACTTTCAAGCATAAAGAACACCTCAATGCTAACCAAATTACAGTATTGTTCTTTCCTATGCTTTCTTCAAGTTGAAAAAAAACCATGTCTTGGTTTTTCTATTCTCCTTAAAACTCCCCTAGTTTGCAGTACAAGAGCATAAAACAGAAGGCATAGACTTATCCTGATTCTAAATTTTCCTTTTTCTTAACCCTTGTGTCATCACATTCTCCCATTATTTCTTGATATGGCTTATTGTGATGGTTCATGGAATTCTCTATATTTTTCTTGTGTCTTCTAAATCTGGTACTGAATACTTCTATTTGATTCATACCCTGTTGGTTATGTTGTTTCCTAGGATGCAGTAAACAGGTTAAATTGGGAATACAAGAAAAAAAAAATCAGGCAACAAACAGATACTGACAAACAAATTACATTTATTCCACATGGTTAAAATATTGAAGTTTAATGCAAATAACTAGCCATCTTGGAGTTGCGTGTCTTTCCTAACAAGTAACAATGCTACTTAAAATTAAATGATAAAGGTTACTTTAATGCTACTTAAAATTAAATGATAAAGGTTCCTTTATCTTCTTTATCAACAGAACTGCAAAAGAGATACTGTTAGAAACCAATGAAGGAAATTCTGGAACTGATCTACAAGTCACAGAAACAAACAACAGCTCATAAATGCGACATGGTGATTTAAGCAATGGTTCTTACAAGATAACAGCCGCTTGTGAAGGTAAAAATCCCAACAGTTACTGTAAATAAATTTATCCCCAGCCAATGGACCACTGTGTCACACAAAAACATAGAAGAAAAATCATACACCATTTTGAAGTTTGGATGGCAATGAAACAACAGGACAATAACAAGATAATGCAATTATATCTTTGATTTACGAAAAGAATTAGCATGCTAATAACAGTGCTCCTTCTAGCAAAACTTGTATAAACAAGAATAGATTGGTGACAAATAATAAAATTTTCATTCATCAAGAAATTGCATCATTGGTGCATTATTAAGTCAATGTAGCCACAGCATATCCTCAACCATTCTTAGTCTTAAAGGAAATAAAGAGACAGCATGTTCTCGCAGTCCTTCAGACCAAGCATCATGCAGCATAGTTTACAAGTAATTCAATAAGCGATCAATTGACAACTAAACATAGTGCTCCTATTGTCTGTTGAGCTTCATGTGAAACTTTGACCAAACAATGGTGAAAATTTTTGAATTCCAACTACCATCAGCTGAATAGCTACCCGAGTCACTTCATTTGGCCAGTTTGTTCACCCTCATTACAGTACCACCTATGATCTCTTCTAATATTCTTCTAAAGCTTCATGTATTTTATTTTTACCATTGGACTAGTAATTACCAGTCATTTTTCCCAAATATTTTCTTATGTTCCCAAAGGCAAAGAAGTATGTCATGGTACAACTGAAGTATTGAGGTGTGTTATGCACTTTTGGCTGACCAAGACTTACTTAAATTGTTTAGTTTCAAAACATGTATCTCGCCATGGAGCTTAATATAACCATGCCTAGCACCTATACTGCAACAACCAGGATGGTACTCAGCCACTTCTTTAATCATATATCAATTTTGTATGTTGTGACATAACCCTCACCATTCTCTCATCTGATTCTCAAAATGCTCATTTCTTCATCAAGTCGCATACTTCATGGCACCTCTCCTTCCTCAGCAAATCCAATGTACAAGGTATTTGTGGGTGTTGTGTGTGCAATGAAGATTGCATATTAAACATGTCATATTTACCCATCTTTCATCCTATTGTTATATTATTATCATTATGATGACCCAATTATCAACTTATTGCATTGTACATCCATTAGGCTGCTGCCATCATTAGAAAACATGATGCTTATTTGCAGCTACAGAATGTGCCATTATCTACTACTACATTTCTTTCTTGCCTGGATAAACAAAGCCACTCAAGAAAACATTGTAGCATTTCCTAAAATTTGGCATGTTGTAAGTTACTCATTATGTGCAAAACCAGCTTTGTGTTGAACTGACGAGTTAAATGTATAACAAACTTAAAGAGTATAATGTACATTTTCTGGTACTGGCCCCTAGGGATATTAATTTAGTTCACTCCTCCAGGATTTTGAGTTGTCTGACAACTGAATGAGACAGGTCTTGACGAAATCATAGTTTTTCATTGAACAAAATGATTCCATCCAAAAATTATAATTTGATCTATTCTTTATTGGTAAACAAGTATATTTCATAGAACTTTTCTTATTCTTGGATTGAACATACATTTTGACTGCCTAACCATGCTGGCCATGAGACTGCCTCTCTAATTAAACAAATGGACATTGGCCTTCCCAGACAAACTTAGCAAGGGTCGTCAAATGTAGAAAGTATGAGAAAGCTGAGAATATCATTGGTGCAGATTCATCTAGCATAATCAAAAGAACAAAAGGATTTGATTGTTTATAACACTGAAAAGTGCACATATATAAATGCATAATTAAAAAAAATGCATAACTAGCATTGGGACAGACAGGAAGGTTTCTTTGAACCAATTAGGTGTGCAAGCATGTGCTAGACGTGAGTAACTGACAATTTTTTAGGCATGCCCATTACATAAATTGCATGATATGGCTCCTACAAACACTAACTTACATGACAGAATTGCAAATAATGCAGCATAGAAGATGGACTGTGCGTGTGACGATGGCATTCCAGGATCAGATCTCAAAGCAGAATCAGGTCTTTCATGATTTAGTATCTGCTTCAAAGTAATTGAGAGCCATGCATTTACAACAGATCCCATTGCAGCCCACATGGCTCCGGCATCATGCTTCCACAGTATGATAAGTCCAAAAAGACCGGCCACGAACCACTTGCTCTGATACCAAACAGAAGGAGCTCTCATGAAGTGACCAGGTAAGAATAGAGATCCTAAATCAGCAATGAGAAAGAAAAACAGAATCTCGAGTCCAATACATAGACCAATATCCGATGCACTGCATTATATGCTATGATCTGTAGTGCTCTAAAAACAACAATATAAAAAGCTAACAGCAATGCATGTTTTATAACTAGAAAGCAATTAGGAAGTTATTTAAAACAAGAGACTATGAAATATGAAGTGGTTAAAAGTATAGCAACATTTGGCTCCCAATAAGGGGGGAAGTGGTGAAAAGTCAACATCTGGACAGGTGTTCTAGTTGGAATTCTTTCAATTTTTTAAGAATATCCTAATCAGGTGTCTTAGGACCATAGTATTCCACAATTCAATACATAAGCCTGGTCGAATCTTTTCTTCGTGAGTTCTTTTAGAAGCCGAGGGGCCTTCGTTATCCCTTTTTTTTTGTTATGCCCCCTTTTGTAATGGACAGGCCTTTGAGTCTCTTTTCCTTTTCTTAGATCTCTCTCCTATGTAATTAATATTTATATCTTTTAATACAAAACTCCGGATGGGAAACCTCCCGTTTTCCATCAAAAAATCCTAGTCAGGTGTCTTAAGGACATCCCTTAGGACATTTTGAATTTTTCCTCATATTTTGACTAATTAAAATGTTCTTTAAGATTTGGTTGTTCTCATTGGTGAGGTTGGAAATGTTCAAAAAGTCTTTCTATTAAAAGCAAAAAAGAAGGAAAAGAAAAGATGAATCCTGACTATAAATTCACTAAAAAATCATTACACGAGTCACATCTTAGAGAAACACTCACAAATATATGTCAAATCTTATCTAAAATTTTACAGTAAGATACAATTAACTAACAAAGTGCTGAGAATAGATTGGATATTTTCAATAAAAAAAAAGCACGAAGTCATAATTCAGAACACCAAATTGCACTAACCATTCGATTCATAGTCGATTCGAGGTCTCCCGATGAAAAATCACGAGCGAACACCGACGGCCTGTTCTCCAGAATCGCCTCCGCTTCACCCGCTCCATCTTCCTCAATACTCGTGCTCTCGAAAGCATCAGCCCTGGCCAATTCCATGATGCCCTTAGACTTGGAAACCCTCGATCGTCCACCAAGACGGCTTTTTGAACCCAATCTGCGCATCAAGATCGGATTTTTAAAGGTGGGGAGCTGACGAAACGAGATGGGATTTAGGGATTTGATGGGTGGAGGATGGGGAGCCGAGGAGAGAACGGGTGATAACATCTTTTCGCCGTTGGGGTAGCAGCAAAGAGGAGGGGCTTCAGGAGTCTCGGCAAGGTACAGAAGGGCATCTTTTGGAGAAGGGAGGTGATTGGAACACAAGGTTAATAGAGGATTCCCTGTTGGTTGTGATCAAAAACGACGGAACTGATCAGAGGACAGAGAAACGGGAGAAAATTTCTTTGTGTTAGACAAAAGGCTTGCTTTAATTCTATCCAAGTCTAGACAAAAGAAATCGTGGATGGGATCATTTTAGCAAGCATGGAGCTAACGGTTCTACAAAAAAAAAAAAGAATGGAGCTAATGGACTGTGGCTTTGTTTTATTATTTTTTTATTGTTGGTATTTATTTTTTTTTAGGCATGTGTCAACTTAATATTGGTCACAACTCATAAAACTGATTTTGGCTTATTTAAATTAGAATTAGATGAGAAATATATGTGTTAAATATTGGCGTCCGCTATCTTTTATGCAAAAGAACATGTGGCTAGATGTGATCTACTGACTTCTCTTCATTTAGTGGAGTCAACAACCTCTTGCGATCACCATAAATCTTAGAGCTCTTTCTACTTGTGATTTCATAGCCTCAAGTTATTGAGAAATAAAATTATATATTGTAATACTATCAAACTTTATTTTTAATGTGTTTGTTTATTCACTGTCTCTCTCTTATTTTTTTTTTTAATTTTGTTTGATAAATTGTCTTATTTAAGAAAATGAAAATTTGGTTCCCCTGTATTCTGGTCTCTGTCATTGGAGCACCGAGCCAACGACGATTGAAATCAAGTGGATGTCAGTTGAGCGAAATTATTTGAAGCTGAAAGGAACTTAATGCTTTCAAACCTACGTGGTCTCCCCAAACACGGCATGGGCATAATCACAGGTCAAGCGCTTCACACTTGCTACTATGTAATGCGAAAACTTGGAGTTCAGCTCCATGCTGAGTTCGGCTCTACTTTTTTATGTTTAAAAAAAAAAAAATATCCCTCTCTATGCAATAATTCAATAACACATCACACAACTTTTAAAGTACTTTCTAACAAGCTTATAAAAATTTCTCTTCTTTTTCAGAAATCTGTAAGACAGTTTGACTCAAATCCCAACCTTTTTTTAACTATAAAGTTTCAACTCTGATTTTTTTCCATGTCCAAGAATTTTTTTTTCTTTAAGGGGGGTGGGTTTCCCGACCCCCAACAAGTAAAGTAATCTTGCTCCATTGGATTCTTTACCTGGAAAGAAATCTTTCCTCGCACTTGTCATGATTGTTTGCCTACCTCAAAATGGCTAAGCCCTTGGAATTTTGCTTGTTTGAGATGCGGCTGGAAACAGTCGGTTAACTTTTTTTTTTTTCCTTTTTACCCAAAAAATTTCCTTTGTTTTGGTGCTTGCCCTCTGACAAAACTCCATTTTTTTATTTTTTTTTTATTTTTATTTTTAGATAAAGAAAGATTAAAAGAAGCCACATGCCTTTCAGGAACTTTTCCATGTTGGCAAGCTTGTCATTGGGAGCCAAGGGAGAAAAATGCGGTTCCATAAGGTTGTGGAGGCATACAGACTATTAACTGTAACTGTCTATGTTTAGTTTATGAATGTGCATGTGATCACTTTATCAGTTAGCAAATATGTTATTATTCTAACATTCCACAATAAAACTTTATCAATATGCTCTAAACTTGCATTCTGGGTGTAGGTTAAGACAATAGTTATATTGTCACGGCTATTGCATATTTTTCAGGCCTCTCCAAGTCACACTAATTTGATTGGGTTAAAGTACGTCTAGCTTTCTAATGAGCTCGATGTGGGCGTCAAATGAACTGAACATATACGGGGTCAGCCTTTCTTAGGCTCTCAGCGAAGATAATCTTGACCTAGTCTCCAAAATCATGGCGAAGGTGGGATTTGACCCCGAGCTTTGGTAAAAATTGTGAGAGATTTATTTTTTTTTTCTTAGAGTTTGCGTTAACAGCACATCAAAAACTTGTATCTGCTGAAGATAGTGTTATGGATATTTCATTTACAATTTTTTAGAGACTGTAAATATATATAAAATTCTGCAAGCAACAGCCAAGCTAAGTAACAGCTCTGATGACAATCCGTAAGAACATACGGGAAGATGCCTCAAAAACGTCATGCTTTCTGTTATTTAAAGATATTCATTGTCCTCAAGATATATAATTATTAGAGCTTGTGATGCAGCCTCATTAGCTCCAACACGGCATAGCATGATGGGATGGGAATGAAGTGCCCGTTTAAGGCTCACATCCGCCAGTCCATAACGACATATTGCCTTTAAAAGTTCCCATGATGGGAGGGGGACCTCGCTTCCCCAGAAGTTGGGTTTGTGAGGTGGTTGGCTATGGGAGTGAAAACCTTTAATGAGTCGTGGTAGGCTGACTTTTATCTAAACGCAGGGTTTATAATATACATCCAACTTGAAAAATATTTGGTATTCTGCAGTGAGGAACTGTAAAGACGGTACGGACTTTTCTCAATCATGGCCCCTGATCAGCGCGAAGTAAGAAGCTGCAAACTAACACGGATTGAAAGGATGAAGCTGCTTATCGACGCTTAAATTTGTGGACAGCAAAAGCTCGGCTAGACGTGCAGCTTAAAAAGCACTACTCCTCGGGGCCCTTGGCCCAGTCCATGAATCAATGTTTACTTTTGGATCATATGTTTTGATACGGTATGATACCCATTCTTGTGTCGGTCGGGACTCGGATATAGCATTGGCCCCACCCAAACCCGATTAAGGCCCGTTCATCAATCCACTCAAATTCAGCCTGTGGAAACCAATTTTTTATTTTTTTGGTTGGGTTGGGGGGAGGGGGGGGGGGGGGGGGGGAGGAGGAGGGGGCGGCTCGAGTTTGGTTTTCCTCTCTCTCCTTCTCCTCTTCCTCTCTCACTTATTTGACGCCACTGCAGCGATCTCCTCCTCCTCCTCCACCCAATTTGGCTGAAATAGGAAGAGGGACTGAGGTGGATTGGGTGAACTAGAAGAGGATGGTCACAGCATGGGTTCTTGAGGGGCCGACGAAGACTTGGAGGGTCCAGTACGATGGTGGTCATCAGCGAGGGATGCAACATGGGTTCTTAAGGGGCCGACGAAGACCTGAAGGGCCCTGAGGCAACGGTGATCAGAGAAGAACTTGAGGAGGTGGAGGAGAGCCCAACAATTATGGATGGAGCTGAGGCCAGCATGGGCAGCAAGCCTAGAGTGGAAGTCAGCGAAGGTGAGGGCGTCGGCGGATCATCCGGAGATGGCAAGCAAGTGCTTAATTGATTCGGCCATGGTGGGCTCGTTAGAGGCAAGAGAAGAGGACATGCGGCTGAAAAGGAGATGGTCGGCGTAGCGGAGGGCTTAGGAGAGGTTGGTGAAGGGGTCCGAGATGAGGAGTGAGAGGAGAGGAGGCGACGAACGAGTTCCTTGACAAGATCGAGGGTCTTGACTGTTGGAAATAGTATCCCAAAGCCAATCGTCAGCTTGTTGACGGTTGTGCTCATTTTTGTATATGTACATGAACTATGAATTAATAAAAATTATTTTTTGACATTTTTCATCACAAAATATTTCATCTTCTAATGAACTCCTATATTGTGGTGAAGTCCTTAGGACTATTTAGACTCGACAAAGGAGGATTTGTCGTTTAGTCCTTAAATCTGTTCGCGACCAAATGATACGTTGTTACCAAAGATGACAACGTTTATCAAGCATAGGTCGTTGTGTGCCATATAGATATTGTTGGGAATAGTATCCCAAAGCCAATCGTCAGCCTGTTGACGGTTGTGCTCCTATTGTATTAGTACATGAATTATAAATAAATAAAAATTATTTTGGTATTTTTTCATCACAAATGTTTCATCTTCTAAATGAACTCCTGTGTTGTGGTGAAGTCCTTAGGACTATTTAGACTCGACAAAGGAGGATTTGTCGCTTAGTCCTTAAACATGTTCGCGATCAAATGATACGTTGTTACCAAGGACAACAACGTTTATCGAGCATAGGTCGTTGTGTGCCATATGGGTTGGTTGTCCTCATAACCAAAGAGTGTGGAGACACTCCTATGGCATACAGGTGAGATGTAATGGTACATTTGCACTGAACGTGACCAACTCCGGAGCTATTTCTACTGTCAAGATTTGCTCCGATGGGATATGGGTATAAATGTCCCTCCGACCTGAGACCGCCACGGTGACTTGCAAGCAACTCACTGTACTTAGGCACTGGACTACCTGAATTTCTAATTCAATGACGGAAGGCTGCTGGGTGTAGTCAAGTACTTGACTTGTCGGTGCGTGTGTCAAGATGGGATTGACCACTCCAGTTTAGGAGCTGTGTACAGTCGTGTTTCAATTTAGCAAAACTTTGGCTAGGGTAGTCCTAGTGAGGAGTCACAGGACTAATTGAGTTGAGCACGATTCGGATGATATCATCAGGGTTGACAGTTTAACCCTGAGTCGTCCTAAACACTGGGGTCAAAAGGGATGAATTATACGGTAACCATATTCACGTAGGTTCTGAATGTTGCAATTGCGATTATTCGACCTATCCGGTTATCAGGTACCATTGCTAAATGGTCACTTCGATTAGTACAGAAATTGGTTCCTGTGCTACCGGCTTAGGTTCGAACCTGCGGGGTCACACACATTAGTGGTTCCTTTCTGATCAGATGGCTGATTATGAGTCTTATGTGTCTGGGACTCTATGATTGAGAATTAAGATTCTCTGATCATGAGTTCCACACATTTTGGGTACCGAGGTCAAAATTTTGAATTTTAAATTTTGAATTTGAAATTTGAACTCTTTGATCAGGGTTTCATATCGATGGTCTCTGATGCCTGATTGCCCATCGAATTTGGACTCAATATTTATGAGAGATTTAATTAGTGATTTGATCGCTAATTAACTTAATTTGATTGAGTAATTATTTTTGGATCAAGTCCAATTGAATTAGATTCAGTTTGGATTGACCCGATTAGGTTAAATGTTGACCTAATCGCTAAGGTGGTTTAGTCCCTGATTTGATCAGGAGTTAGGTTTAGTTAATTCTTGATTTGATTAGAATTTTATTGAGCCTAATTAAGCCTAATTAAGTTAGATTTAATTTATTCTAATTGTGCTTAACCTATTTAGATTAGGTTGGCTCAATTAGGTTCAAACCACCTTGACTTTTCTCCCTGCGCCACCTCACTTCTTCTGTGCATATTTAAATTCATGAGAAGCAACTTCTCATGAATTTTCTCCATGCAGAAGCCATCCCATGCCCACCCTTGTGCGCCAAATATCTGGATAAAAATAAGTTGGTTGGCCATTCAAATTCAAAAGAAAGTTTAAATTTGAATGAGCAACCAACTAATCCATGCGCCATGGTCTTATCTTGTGCGCCCCATATTTTACACGAGAAAATGTTTCTCGTGTAAACTCTCCATGCACAAATCAACTCACGCCCCTTCTCTTCTCACGCACAAGTGGATAGGGATGAGTTGGTTTTGCATTTGAATTCAAATTTGATTTGAATTCAAATGTGCAACCACTTATCTTTATCCTCTCACGCGGATAAGACACGTTCGACGTTGTTTTAAAAAGAGGAGAAAGGTGGGACGTGCGTAGAAATTTTAGGAGAGAAACTTTGGGGCGTGAGGAAAGTTTGTGCTCAAGGTGAAGGTCCAAAACCTTCCGAGAGAAAAAGAAAGAAAAGAAAGAAAATTGAGCGCAGGGTTTCTAGTGTGTACCCTAGGGTTTCTACCTAGGGTTTGGGAAGTGAGATTGGTGTGCCACGAGTGTCGTGAGTCCACCAAATTTTAGGGAGAGATCCATCAGCCTCTCAAGCAATCGTGCAAATGATCTGGAGCATCCGAGGAGTCAGCACATATTGATCGAAGGAGTTCGATCAACATCTGCCATCAAAAGGGTGAAATCACGAACTAGCATTCGTGAGGAGCTGATCAGACGGGAGCTTCGTGTGGATGATCCGCAGAGGCCAGATATTTGTGTGTCTATGATGTGACGATCAGAGCCCTCCGACGGTGATCAGATTGTGGTGATCGACTACCCGCAAAAGGTGATGTGTTCTGAACACAGTACTGTAAAAGGTTTACTGATTCAAATTTGAATTTCAAATTTAAATGCATGCTGTTGTATCATATTTAGATCCTAGTGTAGGGTTAATTAGTATTAATTAATGAGATTAATTAATAATTCTGCTGTAAAATAGTAATTTTGAAAAGATTTTAAAATTACCATTTTGCCCCTGCACAAAATTTTCGCTGCAAATGGTATCAGAGCATGGTTCTAGAACATGATATACATATACATGCATAGATTAAGGTGTAATCTATAAGTTTAAATTTAAAATTCAAAATTTAAAATTCAAAAAAAATTTGAAATTTGAAATTTGTTAGAAGTTTCAAATTTGAAATTCAAAATTTGAAATTTGAAATTTGGTTGAAATCTCAAATTTGAAATTTGAAATTTGAAATTCAAAATTTGAAATTTGAAATTCAAAATTTAAAATTCAAAGATTGAAAATTCGAAATTTGAAATTTGGTTGAAATCTCAAATTTGAAATTTGAAATTTGAAATTTGAAATTCAAAATTCAAAATTCAAAATTTAAAATTCAAAGATTGAAAATTCAAAATTCAAAATTTGGTTGAAATCTCAAATTTGAAATTTAAAATTTAAAAATTGAAATTTGAAATTCAAAATTTAAATTTTGAAATTGGTATATTTAGATATACTTGATCCAAGTAGCAAGTAATCTAATTGGGTTGGTTGCCATGGTCGTCTGGTCATAGGAGAAAAGTAGGGTTTAAAGGCCTCTCTTCCCATTCGATGGGGTCTCCTATGGTGGTAGAGGTGCCGATGCAATTATATCCCATGTCGATGAAGCAGCGAAAGGACTTAATTATAAAATTTATCATGAATGTGTTAGATTAGATCTAAAAAAAAATTTATGATTTATTTTGAGTTATTTTCTGTTATGAAATGAGCAATAGGATTGCTGTTTATGAATTGTGCTGACCCATTTGTGAAATGAGTCAACACATTTGGTGAACAAAAAATAAAATCTTTCAAAATTTGAAAATTATTTTCGAAATGCCAAACCCTGACCCATCAGCCCAAGTACTTAATTAAAAGAATTAAGTGTTGTCTAGTAGGTCTAGAATTGTGAATTAAGACCTAAGACAATTGCATAAACTTGTGGGTCAATGGGTTAGATGAATTAGGTCCATAATTGGGTTAGACCTAAGGTTAGCTTAAAAAATGGACTAAATAGAGTAATTGATCAAATCTAATCAAAAGTTGAATTAGATTAGGTCAAGGATACTCTAGACTCAACTTCAATAGTTGTAGTTGAATGGGTCCATGTCTTTAACTAGACCAAGATGGACTTAATTCATGGCTACGAGGTGGAGCCCTATTTACTAAGTTGATCAAAATTAAAACTAATGAACCGGTTGGTGTCTAAGGTAAGTTCGGCAGTTTTGACCGGTGGTTCTTAAGCGGGAGCTACTCGCATTGATTCGATCATTGACGAGTTAATGGCAAATCCCCACCACTGATCTCACTTACCTGGCCAATCTGGCAAGTTAGATTTTGATTAGATCATTTGGTGATTAGAGCTCACCCATGTCATTAGGTAAATCAGTGTGACTGATTTAGGTGCTCCTAATGCCAGCTTTAATTAAATCCTTTTTTAATCTAACTTGGTGAAGTCAGTGGGAGGATTGAAATTGGCTGGATGATTTCTTCTCTACTATTCTTTAATAAAATCCTCAAAATTATTAGGTCCCTAAAATGATTAACTTATAATGATAACTAAGTCATAGCCTCCCATTAAGTGAGTGATAATGAGTCCATTAGTTCAATGATCATTGGAGGCCCAAAGGCCTGGTGCTCATTGGCTAATGGAATTATTATTCATAATATGATAATTTGATTGAGTCTTTCTGATGGTGGTTAGGTTGGCCGGCCAAAGTCGGACCTGATCATTTATTGGTCTGATTCACTAAATTAAGTCATGTTAATGGTTGGACCTAACCAGATCTTTTCAGTGGAGGCCAAAGCCTACTGATTAGGTTCTGGAGCAAAATCAATTACTAGAAGTTGTTTAGAGAAACAACTGGTTAAGAACCTACCCATAGATGCACATGGGTTGACCAACCAAAGTTGGGCTCGTGTGTAGTCTGTGTGGATTCTAGTACCCATTAAGGAATTAAAGTAATTCTTCGAATTGGAGGATGAGGCTACCAGTTCGTAAAAATATTGGAAAAAACTTTAGACTAAAGTCTAAGTCTTTAGTATTAATTTATGTACTAATAGAGGTCTCGTTTTTCTTTAAGCAGCTATGGCCACTACCCTGTCGCTCCGGTCATTATTAGATAATGACAAGCTCATGGGACCCAATTTCGATAGCTGGTATCGAAAATTGAAAATCGTCCTTGAGCATGAGCGGATCCTTTATGTAGTAACGGATCCAGCACCTGAGGAGCCAGCTCCGAACGCTAGTAAGGCGATCCGAGACACTTACTTGAAGTGGCTCAATGACCGCACCACTGTTCGATGTATTATGCTGGCAGCAATGAATGACGAGTTCAGCCGAAGGTTTGAGAACGCCCAGCCACAGGAGATGCTTCAAATGTTGAACGACTCCTTTGGCACGCCTGACGACGTTGAAAGGCACAAAACTAGTTGTGCCATTTTCAATGCTCAGATGAGGGATGGAGCCTCAGTCACTGATCATGTACTGTACATGATCGAGATGATTGAGCGCCTAAGCAAATTGGGCTTTCCTCTACATGAGCAGCTCGGTAAGGATGCGATCCTTAATTCCTTGCCCAAGTCCTTCCTCCCATTCCTTACTCATTTTCGAATGACAAAGCCTGCAGTAAACTACCACGGATTGTTGGGGTTGCTGCAGAACTTTGAGAAGGATCACCAACTCCATAAGGAGTCGGTGAATGTAGTGGGAGGGTCTTCTTCTCGTCGTCAACCCTTTGGGAAGGGGAAGAAGAACAAGAAGAAGAAAAATAAGAAGGTGCAATCTCATGCTGGACAGTAGCACAGGGTCAGACCAAGAAGCGCAAGCACGACCAGAGCCAGGCGGAGTGCTTCTTTTGCAAGAAGCAGGGGCATTGGAAGAGGAACTGTCCTCAATACATTGCCTCCCTGGACCCGAACAGGCCAAAGAAGAAGCAAGGTAATTATATGATAACTCCTTGCAACTTTTCAATTTGTGATACTACTGCCTGGGTATTGGATACCGGAAGCCCTTATCATATTTGTAATTCGATGCAGGGTCTGCAAGTCAGTAGGAGATTTGATGAAGGCAAGAGGTTCCTGAACGTTGGAGATGGAAGCAAAGTTCCAGTTCTAGCTTTAGAAATCATGAGTCTTGTAATCAATTCTCGTAATGTAATTCTGAGTGAATGTCACTATTGTCCAAGTTTTTTATTAAATATTATTTCTGTAGGCCTTTTGGCCATGTACGGTTATGATTTTTTAATAAAAGGAAATATTTGCAATATCATTTTGAATGGTGTTACAATATTTGTTGAACAATTAAATAATAGAATTTACTTACTATCACAGCCTGTTAATGTGGTTCAAAACTTCAGTAAATGCTCTAGAATAGATAATGTGTCAGAAGTCTACCTTTGGCACTGTAGGCTAGGTCATATCAATAAGAACAGGATAAACAGGTTGGCTCAAGAAGGAATTCTTGAAGTTAGTGATTGTGAATCACTTCCAACCTATGAGTCCTGTCTTCTTGGGAAGATGACAAAGTCACCTTTTACTGAAAAGGGTGAGCGAGCCAGTGAACTCTTAGATCTGGTACATTCTGATGTATGTGGACCCATGAGCTCAAGTGCAAGAGGTGGATTTTTCTACTTCATAACCTTCACAGACGACCTATCTAGGTATGGGTATGTCTATTTAATGAAGCATAAGTCGGAATCATTTGAAATGTTCAAACTATTCCGAAATGAGGTAGAAAAACAAACTGGGAAGTGTATTAAAACTCTTCGATCTGATCGAGGAGGTGAATACCTTTCCAATGAGTTTCTGACGTATCTAGGGGAGAATGGGATTCTCTCTCAGTGGACTCCTCCTGGAACACCACAGCATAATGGTGTGTCTGAAAGGAGGAATCGGATGCTGTTAGATATGGTTCGATCCATGATGGGGTTTGCTGGTCTGCCGATCTCCCTCTGGGGATATGCACTCGAATCGGCTTGTTACCTTCTAAATAGAGTTTCAAATAAGTTTGTTGCCAAAACGCCATATGAGATATGGATAGGACGTAAGCCAGTACTCTCGCACCTTAGGGTTTGGGGGTGTCCGGCTTATGTTAAACATTTAATTACAGACAAGCTTGGACCTAGGTCTGACAAGTGTAATTTTATTGGGTACCCAAAAGAGACCAAAGGGTATTATTTCTACCTTGCTGATGAGCAAAAGGTGTTTGTCAGCCTTAAGGCAATTTTTTTAGAAAAGAAGTTCCTTAGTGAAAAAACTGTTGCCTCTAAGGTCGAACTTGATGAAGTTCGACAGGTAGAAAAACCGACACATATTACTGAACCTGAACTGGATTTAATTAGATCAAATCCAGAGCCCATTGATTATGCACCCTTAAGGCGGTCTGGTAGAGTACCACATCAACCGGACAGATACTATGGTTTCTTGATCCGGGATGGTGATCCTGTCGAACTTGATGAAAACAATGAGGATCCGATCACCTACATGGATGCAATGCAGAGATCTGACTCTGAGAAATGGCTAGAGGCCATGAAATCCGAAATGGAGTCCATGAAGGTCAACGATGTGTGGACATTGGTTGACCCATCCGAAGGAGTAAAACCCATAGGGTGTAAGTGGGTATTCAAAAGGAAGAGGGGTGCAGACGGAAAGGTGGAGACCTATAAAGCCCGTCTGGTTGCCAAGGGATATCGTCAACGTTATGGTATAGACTATGACGAGACGTTTTCTCCTGTGGCAATGCTCAAATCTATTCGGATTATGCTTGCGATAGCTGCCCATCTGGACTATGAAATCTGGCAGATGGATGTGAAGACAGCTTTCCTAAATGGAGAGCTGGACGAAGAGGTGTATATGATACAACCTGAAGGGTTCACATCCACAGATGAGTCTAAGGTGTGCAAGCTACAGAGGTCCATTTATGGACTTAAGCAGACATCTCGGAGTTGGAACATACGTTTTGATAGGACGATCAAAACGTATGGCTTCGTTAAGAACGGAGAAGAGCCCTGCATTTATAAGTGGGCTAATGGTCCAGTAGTAGTATTTCTTATATTGTATGTGGATGACATTCTCTTAATCGGAAATGATGTCCTTGCATTACAGGGAATAAAGATTTGGCTATCATCACAGTTCTCCATGAAGGATCTGGGAGAAGCTTTGAATGAGCAACCAACTAATCCATGCGCCATGGTCTTATCTTGTGCGCCCCATATTTTACACGAGAAAATATTTCTCGTGTATACTCTCCACACACAAATCAACTCACACCCCTTCTCTTCTCACGCACAAGTGGATAGGGATGAGTTGGTTTTGCATTTGAATTCAAATTTGATTTGAATTCAAATGTGCAACCACTTATCTTTATCTTCTCACGCGGATAAGACACGTTCGACATTGTTTTAAAAAGAGGAGAAAGGTGGGAGGTGCATAGAAATTTTAGGAGAGAAACTTTGGGGCGTGAGGAAAGTTTGTGCGTAAGGTGAAGGTCCAAAACCTTCCGAGAGAAAAAGAAAGAAAAAAAAGAAAATTGAGCACAGAGTTTCTAGTATGTACCTTAGGGTTTCTACCTAGGGTTTGGAAAGTGAGATTGGTGTGCCACGAGTGTCGTGAGTCCACCAAATTTCAGAGAGAGATCCATCAGCCTCTCAAGCAATCGTGCAAACGATTCGGAGCATCTGAGGAGTCGGCACATATTGATCGAAGGAGTTCGATCAACATCTGCCATCAAAAGGGTGAAATCACGAACTAGCATTCGTGAGGAGCTGATCAGATGGGAGCTTCATGTGGATGATCCGCAGAGACCAGACATTTGTGTGGCTGTGACGTGACGATCAAAATCCCCTGACGGTGATCAGATTATGGTGATCGACTACCCACAAAAGGTGATGTGTTCTGAACACAGTACTGTAGAAGGTTTACTGATTCAAATTTGAATTTCAAATTTAAATGCATGCTGTTGTATCATATTTAGATCCTAGTGTAGGGTTAATTAGTATTAATTAATGAGATTAATTTATAATTTTACTGTAAAATAGTAATTTTGAAAAAGTTTTAAAATTACCATTTTGCCCCTGCACAAAATTTTCACTACAGGTTGGTTGTCCTCTTAACCAATGAGTGTGGAGACACTGGTATGGCATACAGGTGAGATGTAACGGTACATCTGCACTGAACATGACCGACTCTGGAGCTATTTCTACTGTCAAGATTTGCTCCGATGGGATATGAGTATAAATGTCCCTCCGATTTGAGACCGCCACGGTGACTTACAAGCAACTCACTGCACTTAGGCACTAGACTATCTGAATTTTTAATTCAGTGACGGAAGGCTGCTGGGTGTAGTTAAGTACTTGACTTGTCGGTGAGTGTGTCAAGATGGGATTGACCACTCCAGTTTAGGAGCTGTGTACAGTCGTGTTTCAATTTAGCAAAACTTTGGCCAGGATAGTCCTTGTGAGGAGTCACAAGACTGTTTGAGTTGAGCACGATTCGGATGATCTCATCATGGTTGACAGTTTAACCCTCAGTCATCCTAAACACAGGGGTCAAAAGGATGAATTATACAGTAATCATATTCATGTAGGTTCTGAGTGTTGCGATTGTGACTCTTCGACCTATCCGGACGTCGGGTATCATTGCTAGATGGTCACTTCGATTAGTACAGGAATTAGTTTCTGTGCTACCGGCTTAGGTTCGAACCTGTGGGGTCACGCACATTAGAGGTTCCTATCTGATCTGATGGCTGATATAGAATCCTACATGTTTGGAACTCAGTGATCGAGAATCAAAATTCTCTGATCATGAGTTCCACACATTATGGGTACCGGAGTCAAGAGTCCCACTGGTTGGGACTTTTCGATCAGGGTTACATATCGATGAATTCTGATGTCTGATTGCCCATCAGATTTGGACTCAGTATTTATGAGAGGTTTAATTAGTGATTTGATTGCTAATTAACTCAATTTGATTGAGTAATTATTTTTGGATCAAGTCCAATTGAATTGGATTCAGTTGGGTTTGACCCGATTAGGTTAAGAGTTAACCTAATCGTCAAGATGGTTTGGTCCCTGATTTGATCAGGGGTTGGGCTTAGTCAATTCCTGATTTGATTAAGATTTTATTGAGCCTAATTAAGCTTAATTAAGTTGGATTTAAATTAGTCTAATTGGACCTAACTTATTTGGTTCAATTAGATTGGTTTAAATAATTAAACTACCTTGACCCAATCTCCATGCGTCACCTCACTTCCATTGCACCCATTTGAATTCATGAGAAGGAACTTCTCATGAATTTTTTTCTCACGTCAAGCCCTCTCCACGCCCCACTTTAATGTGCCAAATGAATGGATAAGGATGATTGGTTGGCCATTCAAATTCAAAATAAAGTTTGAATTTGAATGGGCAATCAATTTTTGCACCTTATTCCTTTTTTTACGCCCCATTTATTACATGAGAAAAGGTTTCTCATGAAATCACTCCATGCATAATTTAAGCCACGCCTCACACTTTTAGTAGATAAGGGATGAGTTGGTGTCCATTTGAATTCAAAATTTGATTTGAATTCAAATGTGCAATTGCTCATCTTTATCCTTTCTTTTGGATAAGACGTTTGACATTGTTATAAAAGGAGGAGAAGAGTGGGGCGTGCAAAAAAAAAAATTTTGGAGAAAAATTCTGGAGTGTGAGAACTCTTGTGCGTGAGAAGAAAGTCTATATCCTTCCAAGAGAAAAAGAAAGAAAAGAAAGAAAAGTGGGTGCAAGATTTCGGTGAGTTCCCTAGAGTTTTAGCCTGGGGTTCGGGAAGTGAGAAAGTGAGCTACGAGTGTCGTGAGCCCACAAAATCTCAGGAAGATCTTCAACATCCTCTCAAGCACGTCTGTTGATGATCCGGAGCATCCGAAGAATCGACAGACATCGATCGAAGGAGTTCGATCAGCATCGACCGTCAAAAGGGCTCTACAACGAGCTAGCACTTGTGAGGAGTTGATCAGATCGGAAGTTTTGTGTGGATGATGTGCAGAGGCCAGACACGCTGTGTGGCTGCATCGCGATGATCAGACTTTTTTGACGGTGATCAGATTGCGGCGATCTACTACCCGCACAAAGGTATTGTGTTCTGAACACATTACAGTAAAGTGTTTACTGTTCGCATTTGAATTTCAAATTTAAATGAATGCATGCTATATATCATATTTAGATCCTAGTGTAGGATAAATTTATATTAATTAATTAGATTAATTAATAATTTTCACTATAAAATAGTGATTTTGAAAAAGTTTTAAAATTATCATTTTATCCCTGCACTGAATTTTCCCACAAATGGTATCAGAGCGGGTTTTTAGATATGATATATATATTTGCATGCGTAGATTAAGTTGTAATCTAAAAGTTTAAATTTGAAATTTGAAATTCAAAATTTAAAATTTGAATTTTGAAAGTTGTTCAAAATTCAAAATTCAAAAATTTGAAATTTAAAATTTAAAATTTGAATTTTAAAATTTAAAATTTGAAATTCAAAGTTCAAAAAATTTGAAATTCAAAATTTAAAATTTGAAATTTTGTTGAAATTTGAATTTTGAAATTTGAAATTCGAAATTCAAAATTCAAAAATTTGAAATTCAAAATTTAAAATTTAAAATTTAAAATTTAAAATTTAAAATTTGAAATTTGGTTGAAATTTCAAATTTGAAATTCAAAATTTGAAATTCAAAAATTTGAAATTTGTTTGAAATTTGAAATTCAAAATTTAAAATTTAAAATTTAAAATTTAAATTTTAAAATTGGTATATTTAGATATACTTGATCCAAGTAGCAAGTAATCGAATTGGGTTGGTTGCCATGGCCGTCCGATCATAGGAGAAAAGCAGGGTTTAAAGGCCCTCTCCTCCCATTCATGGGGTCTCCTATGACGGTAGGGGTACCGCTGCAATTATATCCCATGCAGATGAAGCAGTGAAAGAAATTAATTGTAAAGATTCAATTGTGAAATTTATCATGAATGTATTAGATTAGATCTAAAGAAATATTCATGATTTATTTTGATTGAGTTATTTTCTATTATGTAATTAGCAATAGGATTGCCATTTATGAAATGTGCTGATCTATTTGTGAAATGAGTCAACATATTTAGTGAACAGAAAATAAAATTTTTTAAATTTAAAAATTATTTTTGAAATGCCAAACCCAGATCCATCAGCCCAAATACTTAATTAAAAGAATTAAGTGTTGTCTAGTAGGTCTAGAATTGTGAATTAAGACCTAAGACAATTGCATAAACTTGTGGGTCAATGGGTTAGATGGATTAGGTCCATAATTGGGTTAGACCTAACGTTAGCTTAAAGAAATGGACTAAATTAGAGTAATTGGTTGAATCTAATCAAAAGTTGAATTAGATTAGGTCAAGGATACTCTAGACTCAACTCCAATAGTTGTAGTTGAATGGGTCCATATCTTTAACTAGACCAAGATGGACTTAATTCATGGCTACGTCGTGGAACCCTATTTACTAAATTGATCAAATTGAAACTAATGAACCGGTTGGTGTCTAAGGTAAGTTTGGCAGTTTGACCAGTGATTTTTAAGCGGGAGCTACTCGCAGTGATTCGATCTCTGACGAGTTAATGGCTTATCCCCACCACTGAGCTCACTTACCTGGCCAACTTGGTGAATTAGATTTTGATTAGATCACTTGGTGATTAGGGCTCACCCATGTCATTAGGTAAATCAGTTTGACTGATTTAGGTGCTCCTAATGCCAGCTTTAAGTAAATCTTTTTTAATCTGACTTGGTAAAGTCAGTGGGAGGATTGAAATTGGCTGGATATGATATTTTCTTCTCATCTATCCTTTAATAAAATCCTCAAAATTATTAGGTCCCTAAAAATGATTAAGTTATATTGATAACTAAGTCATAGCCTCCCATTAAGTGAGTGATAATGAGTCCAATAGTTTAATAATCATTGGAGGCCCAAAGGCCTGGTGCTTATTGACTAATGAAATTATCATTCATAATATGATAATTTGGTTTGAGTCTTTCTGATGGTGGTTAGGTTGGCTGGTCAAAGTCGGGCCTGATCATTTATTGGTCCGATTCACCATATCAAATCATGTTAATGGTTGGACCTAACCAGATCTTTTCAGTGGAGGCTAAAGCCTACTGATTAGGTTTTGGGACAAAATCAATTACTAGAAGTTGTTTAGAGAAACAACTGGTTATGAACCTACCCATAGATGCACATGGGTTGACCAACCAAAGTTGGGCTCATGTGTAGTCTGTGTGGATTCTAGTACCCACTAAGGAATTAAAGTAATTCCTCGAATTGGAAGTTGAGACTACCAATTCAGAAAAATACTGGGAGAAACTTTAGACTAAAATTCAAGTCTTTAGTATTTATAATTTATGTACTAATAGAGGTCTGATTTTCCTTTATGCAGCTATTGCCACTATCCTGTCCCTCCGGTCATTATTAGATAATGACAAGCTCATGGGACCTAATTTCGATAGCTGGTATCAAAAATTAAAAATCGTCCTTGAGCATGAGCGGATCCTTTATGTAGTAATGGATCTGGCACCTGAGGAGCTAGTCCCAAACGTTAGAGGGACAGTCCGAGATACTTATCAGAAGTGGCTCAACGACCGCACCATCGTTCGGTGCATTATGCTGACGGCAATGAATGATGAGTTCAGCCGCAGGTTCGAGAATGCCCAGCCACAGGAGATGCTTCAAATGTTGAACGACTCCTTTGGCACGCCTGACGACGTTGAAAGGCACAAAACTAGTTGTGCCATTTTCATTGCTCGGATGAGGGATGGAGCCTCAGTCACTGATCATGTACTGTACATGATCGAAATGATTGAGCGCCTAACTAAACTGAGCTTTTCCCTACACGAGCAGCTCGATAAGGATGCGATCCTTAATTCATTGCCCAAGTTCTTCCTCCCCTTCCTTACTCATTTTCGGATGACAAAGCCTGCAGTGAACTACCACGGTTTGTTGAGGTTGCTGCAGAACTTTGAGAAGGATCACCAGCTCCATAAGGAGTCGGTGAATGTTGTGGGAGGGTCTTCTTCTGATCGTCGACCCTTTAAGAAAGGGAAGAAGAAGAACAAGAAAAAGAAGAATAAGAAGGTGCAGCTACATGCTGGGACGTCTGCACAGGGTCAGACCAAGAAGCGCAAGCCCGACCAGAGCTAGGCGGAGTGCTTCTTTTGCAAGAAGCAAGGGCACTGGAAAAGGAACTGTCGTCTATACATTGCTACCCTAGACCCAAACAGGCCGAAGAAGAAGCAAGGTACTTATATGATAACACCTTGCAACTTTTTCATTTATGATACTACTGCCTGGGTATTGGATACTGGAAGCCCTTATCATATTTGTAATTCAATGCAGGGTCTGCAGGTCAGTAGGAGATTTGATGAAGATGAGAGATTCCTGAACGTTGGAGATGGAAGCAAAGTTCCAGTTCTAGCATTAAGAATTATGAACCTTGTAATCAATTCTCGAAACGTAATTCTGAGTGAATGTCACTATTGTCCAAGCTTTTTATTAAATATTATTTCTGTAGGCCTTTTGGCCATGAACGGTTATCAATTTTTAATAAAAGAAAATATTTGCAATATCATTTTCAATGGTGTTACAATGTTTGTTGGACAACTTAATAATGGAATTTACTTTCTATCACAACTTGTTAATATGGTTCAAACCTTCGATAAATGTCCTAAAATAGATAGTGTCAGAAGTCTACCTTTGACACTGTAGGCTAGGTCATATCAATAAGAACAGGATAAACAGGTTGGCTCAAGAAGGAATTCTTGAAGTAGGTGATTGTAAATCACTTCCAACCTGTGAGTCCTATCTTCTTGGTAAAATGACCAAATCATCTTTTACTGGAAAAGATGAGCGAGCCAGTGAACTCTTGGGTTTGGTACATTCTGATGTATGTAGACCCATGAGCTCAAGTGCAAGAGGTGGATATTTCTACTTCATAACCTTGACAGACGACCTATCGAGGTATGGGTATGTCTATTTAATGAAGCATAAATCGGAGTCGTTTGAAATGTTCAAACTATTCCGAAATGAGGTAGAAAAATAAACTGAAAAGTGTACTAAAACTCTTCGATCTGATCGAGGAGGTGAATACCTTTCCAATGATTTTATGACATATCTTGGAGAGAATAGAATTTTTTCTCAATGGACTCCTCCTGGAACACCACAACATAATGATGTATTTGAAAGGAGGAATCGGACCTTGTTGGACATGGTTCGATCCATGATGGGGTTTGCTGGTCTGCCAATCTCCCTCTGGGGATATACGCTCGAATCGGCTTGTTACCTTCTAAATAGAGTTTCGAGTAAGTCTGTAACCAAAACACCATATGAGATATGAATAGGACGTAAGCCAATACTCTCGCACATTAGGGTTTGGGGGTGTCCGGCTTATGTTAAACATTTAATTACGGACGGCTTGGACCTAGGTCTGACAAGTGTAATTTTATAGGGCACCCAAAAGAGACCAAAAGGTATTACTTCTACCTAGCTGATGAGCAAAAAGTGTTTGTCAGCCTTAAGGTAATATTTTTGGAAAAGGAGTTCCTTGGTGAAGGGACTGTTGCCTCTAAGGTCGAACTTGACGAAGTTCGGCAGGTGGAAAAATAGACACAAGTTGCTGAACCTGAACCGGATTTGGTTAGATCAGATCCGGAGCCCATTGTTCAAGCATCCTTAAGGTGATCTGGTAGAGTACCACGTCAACCGGACAGATACTATGGTTTCTTAGTGCAGGACGGCGATCCTATCGAACTTGATGAAAATGATGAGGATCCGATCACCTACATGGATGCAATGCAGAGACCCGACTCTGAAAAATGGCTGGAGGCCATGAAATCCGAAATGGAGTCCATGAAGGTCAATGATGTGTGGACATTGGTTGACCTACCCGAAGGAGTAAAACCCATAGGGTGTAAGTGGATCTTCAAGAAGAAGAGAGGCGCAGACGAAAAGGTGGAAACCTATAAAGCCCATCTGGTTGCCAAGAAATATCGTCAACGTTATGGTATAGACTATGACGAGACGTTTTCTCCTGTAGCAATGCTCAAATCCATTCGAATTATGCTTGCGATAGCTGCCCATCTGGACTATGAAATCTGGCAGATGGATGTGAAGACAGCTTTCCTAAATGGAAAGCTAGATAAAGAGGTGTATATGATACAACCTGAAGGATTCACATCCACAGATGAGTCTAAGGTGTGCAGGCTACAGAGGTCCATTTATGGACTTAAGCAGGCATCACGGAGTTGGAACATACGTTTTGATAAGATGATCAAGATGTATGGCTTCGTTAAGAACGGAGAAGAGCCATGCATTTATAAGTGGGCTAATAGTCTAGTAGTAGTATTTCTTGTATTGTATGTGGATGATATTCTTTTAATCGAGAATAATGTCCCTGCATTACAGGGAATAAAGATTTGGCTGTCGTCACAGTTCTCCATGAAGGATCTGGGAGAAGCTTCCTACATCCTAGGGATGAGGATCTATAGAGATAGATCTAAAAAGTTGCTTGGTTTATCTCAGTCCACGTACATTGATACTATACTGAAGAGGTTCAGCATGGAGAATTTCAAGAAAGACTATCTTCCGATAGGTCATGAAATTTTTCTCTCGAAGAGAGATTGTCCGACAACACCTCAAGAGAGAGAGCGTATGGATAGGATTTCATATGCTTCGACAGTGGGATCTATCATGTACGCCATGACATGTACACGACCAGATGTGGCATACTCACTAGGGGTAGTGAGTAGATATCAATCTGATCCAGGGAAGAATCACTGGAAGGTTGTTAAAACCATCCTGAAGTATTTAAGAAATACTAAGGACCAGTGGCTTGTTTATGGTGAATCGGACTTGAGACTTATAGGGTTTACAGACTCTAGTTTCCAGTCTGATCACGATGACAGCAAAAGTGTGTCAGGATTTATTTTTATCCTTAATGGTGGGGCTATCTGCTAGAAAAGTTCCAAGTAGCACACAGTGGCTGATTCAGTTTGCGAGGTGGAGTATGTCACTGCATCAGATGCTGCTAAAGAAGCGGTGTGGCTGAGAAAATTCATCACCGAGCTTGGAGTAGCACCCTCCCTTGTTGGTCCAGTTCTGCTCTACTGTGACAGCTCTGAAGCCATTGCTCAGGCGAAGGAACCAAAGGCACACCAGTGGACGAAGCATATTCTGTGCCGCTACCATCTCATCCGAGAAATTATGGATCGAAGTGACGTCGATCTTCAGAAGATCGACGGGAAGGAGAATCTGGCTGACCTATTCACTAAAGCCATTGCGGTGAAGGAGTTCGACAACTACAAGTCGAAGATGGGTATTAGATACTGCACCGATTGACTTTAGGCCAAGTTGAAGATTGTTGGGAATAGTGTCCCAAAGTCAATCGTCAGTCTGTTGACGGTTGTGCTCATTTTTGTATATGTACATGAATTATAAATTAATAAAAATTATTTTTTAGTATTTTTCATCACAAAATGTTTCTTCTTCTAATGAACTCCTATGTTGTGGTGAAGTCCTTAGGACTATTTAGACTCGACAAAGGAGGATTTATCGTTTAGTCCTTAAATCTGTTCGCGACCAAATGATACGTTGTTACCAAGGACGACAACGTTTATCAAGCATAGGTCGTTGTGTGCCATATAGGTTGGTTGTCCTCTTAACCAATGAGTGTGGAGACACTGGTATGGCATACAGGTGAGATGTAATGGTACATCTGCACTGAACGTGACCGACTCCGAAGCTATTTCTGCTGTCAAGATTTGCTCCGATGGGATATGGGTATAAATATCCCTCCGTCCTGAGACCACCACGGGACTTGCAAGCAACTCACTGTACTTAGGCACTAGACTACCTGAATTTTTAATTCAGTGACGGAAGGCTGCTGGGTGTAGTCAAGTACTTGACTTGTCGGTGAGTGTGTCAAGATGGGATTGACCACTCCAGTTTAGGAGCTGTGTACAGTCGTGTTTCAATTTAGCAAAACCTTGGCCAGAGTAGTCCTTGTGAGGAGTCACAGGACTGTTTGAGTTGAGCACGATTCGGATGATCTGATCAGGGTTGATAGTTTAACCCTGAGTCGTCCTAAACACAAGAGTCAAAAGAATGAATTATACAGTAACCATATTCATGTAGATTCTGAGTGTTGTGATTGTGACTCTTTGACTTATCCGGATGTCAGGCACCATTGCTAGATGGTCACTTCGATTAGTACAGAAATTAGTTCCTGTGCTATCGGCTTAGGTTCGAACCTACGAGGTCACACACATTAGAGGTTCTTATCTGATCTGATGGCTGATGTAGAATTCTACATGTTTGGAACTCCGTGATCGAGAATCAAGATTCTCTGATCATGAGTTCCACACATTATGGGTACCGGGGTCAAGAGTCCCACTGGTTGGGACTTTTCGATCAGGATTACATATCGATGAATTCTGATGTCTGATTGCCCATCGAATTTGGACTCAGTATTTATGAGAGGTTTAATTAGTGATTTGATCACTAATTAACTCAATTTGATTGAGTAATTATTTTTGGATCAAGTCCAATTGAATTGGATTCAGTTGGGTTTGATCCGATTAGGTTAAGAGTTGACCTAATCGTCAAGATGGTTTGGTCCCTGATTTGATCAGGGGTTGGACTTAGTCAATTCCTGATTTGATTAAGATTTTATTGAGCCTAATTAAGCCTAATTAAGTTGGATTTAAATTAGTCTAATTGGACCTAACTTATTTGGTTCAATTAGGTTGGTTTAAATAATTAAACCACCTTGACCCAATCTCCATGCGCCACCTCACTTCCATTGCACCCATTTGAATTCATGAGAAGGAACTTCTCATAAATTTTTTCCTCATGCCAAGCCCTCTCCACACCTCACTTTAATGTGCCAAATGAATGGATAAGGATAATTGGTTGGCCATTCAAATTTAAAATAAAGTTTGAATTTGAATGGACAATCAATTTTTGCACCTTATCTCTTTTTTTATGTCCCATTTATTACATGAGAAAAGGTTTCTCATGAAATCACTCCATGCACAATTTAAGCCATGCCTCACGCCTTTAGTGGATAAGGGATGAGTTGGTGTCTATTTGAATTCAAAATTTAATTTGAATTCAAATGTGCAATTACTCATCTTTATCCTTTCTTTTGGATAAAACGTTTGACGTTGTTATAAAAGGAGGAGAAGAGTGGGACGTGCAAAAAGAAAATTTTTGAAGAAAAATTTTGGAGCGTGAAAACTCTTGTGCATGAGAAGGAAGTCCATATCCTTCCAAGAGAAAAAGAAAGAAAAGAAAGAAAAGTGGGTGCAAGATTTTCGGTGAGTTTCCTAGAGTTTTAGCCTGGGGTTCGGGAAGTGAAAAAGTGAGCTACGAGTGTCGTGAGCCCATAAAATCTCAGGAAGATCTTCAACATCCTCTCAAGTACATCTGTTGATGATCCAGAGCATCCAAAAAATTTACAGATATCGATCGAAGGAGTTCGATCAGCATCGACCGTCAAAAGGGCTCTACAATGAGCTAGCACTCGTGAGGAGTTGATCAAATCGGAAGCTTTGTGTGGATGATCTGTAGAGGCCAGACACGCTATGTGGCTGCATCGCGATGATCAGACTCTCCCGACGGTGATCAGATTGTGGTGATCTACTATCCGTACAAAGGTATTGTGTTCTGAACACATTACAGTAAAGTGTTTACTGTTCGCATTTGAATTTCAAATTTAAATGAATGCATGCTATATATCATATTTAGATCCTAGTGTAGGGTAAATTCATGTTAATTAATTAGATTAATTAATAATTTCCACTGTAAAATAGTGATTTTGAAAAAGTTTTAAAATTATCATTTTACCCCTGTATTAAATTTTCCCACATTGACATCATCCATGGCCGCCAATAATAAGATCTAAGCCCTAGTTTCATCATTTTAGGGATGGATTTGGCCTCGTTGGGTTGGTCCAATCGGGCTCTAGCTGGTTTTTTCCTAAAAAAAATTGGGCCAAAGCCCAGCCTGAAGCCCAAAAAGTTATTTCTAGCTGAGCTCGAGTAAAGGTATGGCCCATCCCAATTTCAACCCTACTGGGAAGCACTGGCGTAAACAAGCAAATAAGGGAAGAAGAGATGGTTACGACGTTATCCTCTCATCTTCAGATGGTGCTGGTCCTAGCTCTCTCACCCACGAGCATCCATAGCTTGGAGAAACACCTCCCTTCACCTTTACGATGATGTCGACAAACCCACTCCACTAAGAAGAGAAAAAACAAAGATATAATTGAAGCCCTCAACTCTAGTTCTGCTGACACCTGGGTCACTACCACCTACAGCCGCTTCCAACCTTGTCGCCCTTGATGCCGTCATCTTTGACATCTTTTTTTTCCTAAGTTGCTTCACCGCTACCAACACGAGCATCAACTATATTGATTGTGCTGCCAGCACTTGATGCAGCATCATCATCATTAGGCCAATCAGATTAGACAAATATCGATCAAATTGGACCAACCCCAGATCGGCTAGATGCTAATCAGATTCGATCAATACAAAATTGGCTGAATGCCATCCAGATCTGACCAACATCCGATTGGCTAGATTCTAGCCAGATCCAATCATCTTTAGATTAGTCAGATATCGATCAGATACGACCATCTCAAGCTCGGCCAGATACCTGCTAGATCCAATCTAGGCCAACTATCTCTAGCTCAATCAAACACCGACTAAAATAGGATAACACCACCACCACCCTAATCATGTATTATTTTTTTTTACTATTGTTCTAAAGTCGAACTTGACTTTCACATTGGAGGATCCAGTCGGAGCTAATCCAACAAGCTTTTCTATTCCTTTTGTATGCAGATATACGACGCTAAGATAGATCATATTCTACCACCATAGATTGAACAGTGCCCTCCAGATGGTTTTAGTTGGATCGGATTTTAACATCAATAGATTGGCGCTAAAAGGAGGACTCAAACCTCCAGCCCTTAGCTTTTTGCATATTTTTTATTTTTCTTATGTCTTCTTGTTATAGGTTGGCCTTCAATATGAAGCAATGAAAAGATCCACCTCGGGCCCCATCGAGTTGTAATGAACTTGGAGCAATATAGTTGAAGCCGACCTCGGCCAATTGAGGGGGGGTGGACAATCCAAATAGAGACCTCCTGTTAGAAAATCGGGTAGGGTTGCATGCAAAAGATTTCAAAACTTTTAAAGTAGCAGTGGAAACGATCTAGGTTAAATCATTTAACCCTAAATGCAATAGATCTAATCTATATCTATCCGAGCCCTGAATCTAAGATATGCATATAATCTAAAAATTAAAACAAAATTGAAATCAGATCT
The DNA here is from genome assembly GCF_000442705.2 of Elaeis guineensis. NCBI lineage: Eukaryota > Viridiplantae > Streptophyta > Magnoliopsida > Arecales > Arecaceae > Elaeis > Elaeis guineensis. The sequence continues at coordinate 22,480,551 of NC_026005.2, forward strand.
CAATACCTTATGCAAGTTGAAATACACTGCAACCGATGATTTTAGATCTATCAAGATATCCATCAAGATAAATTTTGAACTTTTTTTCTTATTGTAGATCTTTCTTCTTCAAGTAGAATTTTAGCTTTTTGAATCTTTGATCACACGTTGATTTTTGACTGCGATGCCAACACTTGAACTGCAGCTTTTCTTCCTATTGCTTGATGTAGAAGAAACCACCCTTTACATTAGGCGTGTGGGAAGATGGGATGCCCAACACTTGGGCATAAGAAAGAGAGAAAGATGGGGTGGCATGGAGAAGGAGAGAAGGAGGTGATTTGAATTCTCAAAATTTAATTATTTTCAAATCTTAGGAGACCATCTCCTTAAATAAGCTTTTTTTGATTCCAAATCATTATCCAATTAGACTAAAAAGGTTAGATTTTATCTCATAAAATCTCTTACATTTTAATCTGATTTTTTTTAAAAAAAAATTAGACCTAATTGAAAAGGCCCTTACCTCAAAAGTCAAGTAGATGTGGTGCACTCATCTTATAAGGCAAGATGAGAGAGCGCCACTTGGTATTTAAGGCAAGTAGTTGGGGCACCAAGAGTTGGCGGCTTGGCGCCCCCTTAGGGTTTTATGCACAAGAGAGGGGGTAATAAAGAATCAAAATCCAAAGAAGAATTAGGTTTAACCATGTACTAGCATGATTCTCTTAAATTCAATAGAATTTTACTAAATTTTAATCCAATTAGAACTTCATAAGCCCAATTGGTTAATTCAAGATTAAATCCCATAATGTGTGATCCCATAGGTTTTATTTTATCTGATAGTGAGATATATTATGATCTCCATTACAATATCATCGAAACTCCTTTTGATAGATTAGAATAATTTTAGCTCTACCCTTTAAGGATCATCGATCATCAAGATAATGCCCGATGAGTCCCACAATCCACCAGTGACACCTAGCAGTATATAGTCATAACCCAGTAGAATGAAAGTGTGAACCCCTAGATGTAATTATTATATGATTTAGTTCTTCTATTATGAGTCCCGACTTGATGAAGGTCATGGAGAACTTATCAGACCCCATCGTCAGTCATATGCTAGATTGGTTCGACTCGAGTTCACTTATGAATTCTATAAAAACTTCTTTCCAGTATTTACATTTGCTTTGGCTAAAGACTTTCTGAACTCAGTCTCGCAAATCGTAAAAGATTTTTTTTTTATCAAAATCGATAGATTCTATCTAGGTGCATCCTACTCCTAACCGTGAATCTGAACCTACTGTAGCTAACATACACAGTAAGGATCTGAATGGCTAGGGATCAAAAAAATGTGCAGTCAAACTTAGTAGTCTCGCTATGAATAGCCGATGACACCATACATTAAAGGACCACTCTACCACTGCAGCATCGAGATAACCACTAATGAGTGAGTAGACATCCAAGTGATTTCTCATGTTGGTCATGCTCAATGCAAGTTATTCTCTAACAACCACGTGCACTCTCATCTCAGTATCTATACAATGCAGATCCGAGACTCATCTTCCTAGAAGAGAGATGATTCATGCATCGATCTGAAAATAGATTGATCACTATCCTCTGTGACGATCTTTTGATTGAAAATATTTAAAAACTAACCACTAATTAATGTATGTCTCAAATTCTCAACACTTTGAGAATATACAAGAATCATCTTTATTAATTTTTAAGATAAATCATGGATATATAAACATGATTGAAAATAAAAATTTTTTTATTAATATAAAAATATTACAAGTACAGAGGTAAGCTTTGAAAATAAAAAAGATATCAGCTAATAATTGACTTCTAGGGCACTCATCTAACAAACTCCCACTGATCTAAAGCCAATTGACCATATACCTAAGGCCCACTTCTCAAGGTGAGCTTCGATCTTCTGCTGGCAGAGAGGCTTGGTTAGCAGATCCATCATATTATACATGGAGTCAACTCTCTGCACCTCGATGAACTTCTTCTCGAGGTATTCGCATATGATGTGGAACCGCCGCTCTATATGTTTGGACTTCTGATGAGACCTAGACTCCTTAGCAAGAGTTATGGCACCATTGTTGTCATAGTACAGTGCAATAGCATCTGATAGCATCACATCCAGCTCTGTAATGAACTTCTTGAATCAAAAAGCTTCCTTAATAACTTTAGAGGCGGTAATGTACTCGACTTCTATGGTCGAAACTGCAATGATCGACTATTTGAAACTCTTTCAGCTAATAGCACCACCATTACACAAAAAAATATATCTTGAAGTAGACTTTTTATCATCGACATCAGTCATAAAATTTGAATCTATGTATCCCTCCACTTTCAGCTCCGATCCTCCATTAAAGATTAAAAATAAATTCTTAGTCCTTCTCAAGTACTTAAGATGTTCTTCACAGTAATTCAGTGTTCTTCATCTGGATTTGCCTGATATCTGCTCATGATACTCATAGCAAGAGCTATATCAGGTCATATATATAACATGGTATATATGAGGCTCTCTATTGTCGATGCATAAGGAATCTTGCTCATACGCTGGATCTCCTTAGGTGTGTCAGGGCACATCTTCTTGGAGAGATGAATGCCATATCTAAGGGGCAGGAGACCCCTCTTAGAGTTTTTCATGCTAAATCTCTTCAGCACCTCCTCTATGTACATTCACTATGAGAGCCCTATCATTCTCTTAGATCTGTCCCTGTAGACCTTTATACCAAGAATGTAGGAAGCTTCTTCTAGATCTTTTATGGTGAATTCTTTTGACAATCATGCTTTGATCGATGTCAGCATGAAAATATCATTCTCAATCAGGAGGATGTCATCTATGTACAATACGAAAAATATAACAGCGCTCCCATTGGCCTTTATGTATATACATGGCTCCTCTTTATTTTTGATGAAATCAAATATTTTGATTACATCATTAAAGTGAGTGTTCCAACTTCGAGATGCTTGCTTGAGTCCATATATAGACTTTTATAGCTTGTAGACCTTATGATCACTATCACTAGATGTGAAATCAAAAGACTACTCCATATAGATATCTTCCTCAAGATATCTATTTAGGAAGATAGTTTTCACATCCATCTATCAAATTTCATAATCATGAAAAGCTATAATTACAAGTAGAGTATGGATGGACTTCAGCATGGCTATGAGTGAAAAAAATTTTATTATAGTCAATGCCTTCGCGTTAACTATAAGCTTTCGCAACTAACCTTGCCTTATAGATCTCTACCTTATCATCCGACTCAAATTTTTTTTTATAAATCTATTTACATCTAATAGGTATAATACCTTTAGATGGTTCTACTAAGGAACAAACTTGGTTGGAATATATGGAGTTAATTTCTGACTTCATCGCTTCCATCCATTTTTCGAAGTCAATATCTAACATTACCTCATCGTAGGTCTTGGGATCATTTCTAATGTCCCTATCTCCCACAAAGAACGCTTCCTCTAAATCTTCTATAAGAATACTTAAGTACTTTTAGGAGAACGAGAGATCCTACTTGATCTTCGAGGTAAAGAAGGTACCACATCTACTGGCTCACTACTGGGTTTAGGTTTTTGAACTCGATGCTCTTCAGAGACCTCTTCGAGCTCAATCTTCCTTCCACTACCTCCATCTTAGATAAACTCTTTTTGTAAGAAGATGGCATGACGGCTTACAATCACATTGTGATCCTCAAGAAGATGGAAGTAGTATCCCATGGTTTTCTTAGGATACCCAATAAAATAAGTCCTAAAAGATCTAGCTTTTAACTTGTCTACTTGTTGTCGCTTGACATGGGTCAGACATCCTCTTGAGATACCCAAAAGCTGATTTCTTATCATGCCATAACTCGTATGGAGTGATAAGATCGGATTTAGAGAAAATTCGATTCAAAAGATGAATTGCAGAAAGTAATGCATATTCCCAAAAAAATATAGGAACATCTGTGAAGCTCATCATGGATCAGACCATATCTAATAGGGTTCAATTTCTTCTTTTGGATATCCCGTTGAGCTGAGACGTTTCTGGAGGTATCCATTATGAGACTATGTTATTATTCTTGAGATAGGTCCGAAATTTTTTATTAAGATATTTTTCTCCTCGATCTGATCGAAGAATCTTTATGAATTTTTCAATTTATTTTTCTATTTTATGTCTGAACTCTATGAACTTTTCAAAGGCTTCAAACTTTTGATGCATCAAATACACAACCATATCATGAATAATCATCGATAAAAGTTATGAAGTAGATATAGCCACCCTTGACTTGTATATCGAATGGACCACATACGTCAGTATGTACCCGGATAAATATCTCAGTGGCCCTTTTCTCTTGTCTCATAAAGGGCAGCGTAGCCATTTTTCTTGAGGACAGGACTCATAAATCGGATAAGACTCGAAAGTCAATGGTCCGAAAAGATCATCTTTCTTCAATTTGTTGAGTCTGTCCTCTCCTATATGGCCTAGTCTAAGGTGCCATAGATACTTTTGGCTAATCCTATCTTTAAGTTTCTTAGACCCTACGGTATTCACAGTTTGCTCATTAATATTAACACTTGCATCTATATGCAAATGATAAAGACCATCAACCAAGAAAGCTTGTGCAACAACTTTATTTCCAAAATAAATTGCATGCATATCTTTATTGAAATGAAAATTATAGTTAACCTGTATCAGCACAGATATGAAAATTAAATTTCTACTGGCTATAAGTACATAATAGCAGTCTTTTAAATTTAAACTAATCCCTAATGGTAATCGCAGAGGGTAGGTCTTGATGGCTACAGTAGCAACTCTTGCTCCATTACCGACTTGAAGAGTAATCCCTCCTTCCCTCAGCCCTCTAACTTCTTCAAGATCCTGCATAAAAGTATACAAATGAGCACTTGAACCAAAATCTAAAATCCAACTAGAAGAAGAGAAAATTGTTAGATTAGTTTCAATTACGAACAAGTCAGATGTACCTTCGGAAGGCCCATTATTTTTCTATTCTTCACAGTCGTCAGGTAGGCCGGACAGTTTCTTCTCCAATGGCCTTCGACATTGCAATGGAAACACTTTTTCTTATTGTCAGCTTTTTTCGGAACATACTTCTTGGGCTTGACCTCATTCTTTTGCTTTTTCGCAAGCTTCTTCTTTTTCTTGAAAGAAAATTTTCTCTTGGAGAAAGCCCACTCCACAGTCAGAATCATACCTTTTGAACTTTTTAAGGTTCATGTCCTCAGCTGTCACCAATATATTCAGCAATTTGGACAAAGTGCTATCAATCTTATTCATATGGTAGTTCATAATGAACTGTCTATACGAATCAGGAAGAGACTGAAAGATCAAATCCACCCATAATTTCTTGTCCATGTTCATCCTGAGCTTCTGAAGCTCTTCGATATCCTTGATCATTGTCAAACAATGATCATTGATGGATTATCCATCATACATTTTTACTCCAAATAATTTTTGAGAGACCTCAAAGCAAGTTGTACGACTCTATTCACCGTACAACTCTTGCACGTGAGTTAGCATCTCCTTAGCAGTCCTCATATTTTCATGCTGTCGCTGAAGATCATTGGATATGGATGATAGAATGTAACACTTCGCCTTATTGTCCTCATCCACCCATTTTTCAAGTATGGTTCGTTGATCAGGAGATGAATGAGCTGGTAACATAGGCGCATCCTAGTCTAGGATATGGGTTAGTTTTTTAGAATTGAGAATGATTTTTAAATTCAGAAGCTAGTCTTTGTAGTTCGTTCTGATCAACTTGTTTGTGTCAAGGATATGAACTAAGAGGTTGAAACTCGACATGGTTATCTGTAGAGAGAATAATTTCTGATTAGATATTTATACTTATTAAATATTTATTCTAAAAATTTTAAAAATAAACAAAGACTCTCATTATTTTTTTGAATCTCCCACACTCCTCGGATGGAAAAATAAAAATCTATATGCAATCGATTTTTAGAGGGTACTACAGTTTCACTGATCTATATGCACCTCACCTAATAGTTATTGGTGAGCATAGACCAATGAGTGGACAACACCTTATCCATTGCTTCACTAAGCATGATGCAGCGGGTTTGATCTCTAAGTCCTGTGGCCTCACCTAACAGTTATTAGCATATTTCTTAGTTAAGTCAGACCCATCATTCATCAGCAGATGCAAAACCGTCATTGTGATCCTCACCTAACAGTTATTGGGTCCAACTCTATTATTATCCTAGGGCATCAAATGTCAATAGAGTGATTGTACCTTCTCGATGCAACCGAACCACTGTAACCAACCGAAAATGATCAACGCCAGGAAGGCATCCGCATCTCTACAACGATGGAAGACCTTTAGATTTAATATTTAGTGAGGAGATTTACATTTAGATCTCTTCTAAATCAGCAGATATGACATCCGACTGATCAAGTTCAAGTCAGCACATCCATATGTCAATCTATCTAGTCGGCATTGATGAACACGAGTCAACAAGTAACCTAGCATAAAACTGAATCTCTCAAAATGGTCAGATAAGTTAAGATGAGTAGGGGTCCCTCCGTTATTTTTTTTAGACATCAATAAATTGATCAAATCAGATAATGGAATCAATTAAATAACCATCATTTAGATACTTGCCTTAGACATCAAATTGATCGATTAGAATCGATCAGGTTAACCTATTGAAATGGATCCGAACCACTAAGTCAAATTTGATCTTGAGCCAATCAATTTACATCAAAATATAAATCAATACAATCAACTACAACTAAACTCGACTTTAAGCTCCTTTGACTAAATCCTAACCAACCATTGATTGATTAGGTTCAATCAACTGCTTAAAATCAACAACGGATTCTAGCCTGATCTAATCAATTGATCCAAATTATAGTTTGATCATAAGATCTAATTTGTTCAACTCATACCCACATGCAATAACTTAATTTTTAGATTTTAAAAATACTTTTTAGATTATATTTCATTACATAAATTAGTAGCTTATGATTTTGAAATAATTTCAGATCTAAACCCAATGTTATATATCACATATATCAAGTTTCAGATCTAAACTATAAACATATATCACATATATATTAAATTATAGATCTAAAATAAATATTATATATATCAAATACATATAAAATAAGATCTAAAATAATAATTAAAATATTTTAAAAATAATTTTTAAAAAATTAATTTGCATCAAACTAGGACAATCTTTTCAATATAGGGGATAAACCCTATACCAGGATAATCTTATATCAATCCGATGTAAACTTTTAATCATTCTAATTTTAGATCTAACATGAATAAAGAAATATTATATACATCAATTTATAGATCTAAAAGATTGATTTAAATGTTACGAAAATAATTTTCAAAATCAATCAATCTTGTGCTTGGATAACTTTTCAATATAGGAGATAAATTCTATACCAAGACAACCATATACCAGCATAAAATTAATTTTAAATCATCTAAATCTTCAGATCTAAGATTAAAAATCAGATTATACATATCTTAAAAATCAGTGATTTTGATATCACTGTTAGAAAATCAGATAGGATTGCATGCATAGATTTTAAAACTTTTGAAGTAGCAGCAGAAATGATTTAGGTTAAACACTTTAACCCGACATGCAATAGATCTAATCTATATCTATCTGAGTCTTGGATCTAAGACATGTATATAATCTAAAAATTAAAATAAAATTGATATCAGATCTCAATACCTTGCGCGGGTTGAAATACACCACAACCAATGATCTTAGATCTGAAACTTCCTAAGCCGCACATGTATCCGACCTCTATAGGTATCCATCAGGATCAATCTTGAATTATTTTTCTCGTTATAGATCCTTCTTCTCTAAGTAAAATCTCAGTCTTTTGAACTTTTAATCACACATTGATCTCTGACTGTGGTGCCAACACTTGAACTGTAGCCTTTCTCCTTGTTGCTTGATGTAGAAGAAACCACCCTTCATCTTGGGCGTGTGGGAAGATGGGATGCCCAACACTTGGGCATAGGAAAGAAAGGAAGAAGGGGTGGTGTGGAGAAGAAGAGGAGGAGGTGATTTGAATTCTTAAAATTTAATTATTTTCAAATCTTAGGAGACCATCTCTTTAAATAGATCTTTTTTTATTCCAAATCGTTATCCAATCAAGCTAAAAAGGTTAGATTATCTCATAAGGTCTCTTACCTTTTAATCTGATTTTTTTTAAAAAAAAATCAGATCTTATTGAAAAGGCCCTTACCTTAAAAGTCAAGTGGATGTGGTGCCCTCATCTTATAAGGCAAGATAAGAGGGCGCCACTTGATATTTAAGGCAAGTAGTTGGTTGGCGCCCCCTTAGGGTTTTATGCCCAAGAGAGGGGACATGGCCCCTTTCTCTCTCCTTCCATGCCTAAGCAAAAGAGGGGTGGGCCCCTCTCTCTCTCTCACGCCTTGGTGCCCCCTTAAGGTTTTATGCACAAGAGAGGGGGCATGGCCCCTTTCTCTCACCTTCCATGCCTAAGCAAAAAAGGAGTGGGCCCCTCTCTCTCTCTCTCTCTCTCACCCTCTCCAAGGGATGGCACTCCTTGGAGTTTTCAAAAAGGGGAGGCTTGCGCTATCTCTTCTTTCCAATTAATCCTCGCCATAAAAAAAAATAAGAAAAAAAATGAGAAGATTAGTTTGCCAACTCATTGACTTAATCTAATCCTTTTGGACCCTCAAATAGGTGTCTCACTAAATCCAAATCAAAATGAATTTAGATTAGGTTCAAGGCTGTGGACTTGATCTAATCCTTATCTAAAAAGGAATCGAAGTCTAGAGAAAAATTAGGTTTAACTATGTGCTAGCATGGTTCTCTTAAACCCAATAGAATTTCACTAAATTCTAATCTAATTAGAACTTTATAAGTCCAATTGGTTAATTCAAGATTAAATCTCTTAATGTATGACCCCATAAGTTCTATTCTATCTGGTAGTAAGATATATTATGATCTCTATCACAATATTATCGAAAATTTTTTTGATGGGTTAAAATAATTCCAGCTCTATCCTTTGAGGGTCATCAATTATCAAGATGATGTCCGATGAGTCCCATAATCTACCAGTGATACCTAGCAGTATATAGTAGCAATCCAGTAGAATGAAAGTGTGAACTCCTAGGTACAGTTATCGTATGATTTATCTTTCTATCGTGAGTCTCAACTTGACGAAGGTCATGGAGAACTCGTCAGATCCCATCGTCAGTCATATGCTAGATTGATTTGACTCGAGTTTATTTGTGAATCTCATGAAAACTTCTTTTCAGTATTCACACTTGCTTTGATCAAAGACTTTCTGAACTCAGTCTCGCAAATCACATAGGACTTCTTTTTTTCTATCAAGATCGATAGATTCTATTTAGGTCCATCCTATTCCTAATAGTGAATCTGAACTTATCGTAGCCAACATACATAGCAAGGATCCGAATAGCTAGAAACCTAAAGAACGTGCAATCAAACTCAGTAGCCTCACTGTGAATAGTCAATAACACCGTAAGTCAAAGGACCACTAATACCACTGCAGCATCGAGATAATCACTGATGAGTGAGTAGACATCTAAGTAATTTTTTATATTGGTCACACTCAGTGTAAGTTATTCTCTAACAACCACTTGCACTCTCACCCTAGTATCCCTATACTGCAAATCCGAGACTCATCTATCCAGAAGGGAGGTAATCCATGCACTGATCTTTAAATAGATTGATCACTATCTTCCGTGATGATTTTTTGATCGGGAGTATGTAAAAACTAACCACTAATTAATGTATGTCTCAAATTCTCAATACTTTGAGAATATACGATATCATCTTTGTTAATTTTTAGGACAAATCATGAATACATAAACATGATGGAAAATGAAAAGTCCTTTGTTAATATAAAAAATATTACAAGTACAAAGGTTAGTTCTAAAAATGCAAAATATATCAGCCAACAATTGACTTCTAGGGCACTCATCTAACACCTCCAACACTTTTTGTACTAGATGCAAATTAAGCAAACAACGACGTGCTTCTCATACCAACTATGACTCGAGCAGATGTCGAAGCTGGCCAACTAAGGAAGACCTCTACGAATCACTCCTATCAAAAATAGGTTGAGTTGAAGACTTGATGAGCCAAACGACCAACCTTTCCAGGAGAAGGGAACCAAGCACTAGAAGTGAGGAGAGTAGAAAATCGACTGATGATTTAGGTCCATCCAAGCGACTAAGAAAAATCAACTGAGGTTGGAATTGGATTGATCTCACTGAGAGACCCTGGCTTAGGTTGGGACCTCTAAATTCTGACTATGAGAATAATCGATTGGAGATACCCTGACTCCAACTAGGACCTCCAAATCCTAACTATGAGGATAATCAATTGGAGACACCCTAACTTTAGCTAGGACTTCCATAATATGAGCTCCTACCTTGACTCTGGCAAATTGACTAGGAGCTCCCACATATACTAACCTCAAATACGAATGTAATAAGATATAGTTACCATCAAAATTATTTTCAATAACACTCAATTTTTTATTATGAATAGGCCAATTGCAACTCGACTACTTCATCCAAGCCAGAGAAAATAGCTCAGACTCAAAAATGGGAGGCATATGATATGGTATGATACTCTTCCCATTCTCCAGTGCCCATGACTCTTCCATTTTATAATGTCCATGTCTCCCTGGCTTAGACTTGAAAGTAGGAGACATATGATACGATATGATACTCTTCCCATTCTCCAATGCCCATGACTCTTCCTATTCTCCAATGCCCATGACTCTTCCATTCTATAGCACCCATGTCCTTCCTATTGAACAACACCCATGAATGTTAACATATCCATTACACCAGCATTCAAGTGCCCATTTTTAAGAGCTATAACAAGGGACTCGCTATATTAACTATGCTTGGCACACAAGATGAACAAATACAAGCAAATCAGGGAAGAAGGAAGAGATAGTTACAGCATTAGCTCTCATCTTTAGATGGTATGGGTCCTTGGTCCTTGCCTTCTGCCCTATTTGGGCTCTCTCACCTATGAGCATCTGTAGCTAGGAGAAACTCTCTCAGTTCCCCTTATTGATGATGCTGACGAACCCACTCTCTGATAGAAAAATACTGATAGCTATTAAGAAGAGAAAAAACAAAGACATAACTGACACCCTTAACTTCGATTCTGTCGACACCCAGGTTGCCACCACCCATGACCACTTCTGACCTCGTCGTCCTTGATGCCGCCATCTTAGACATCACCTTTTGCCTAGGTTGCTTCATCACTACCAAAACCATCATCAACTACATCGACCTTGCGACCAGCACCTGCTATGGCGTCACCATCACCAGGCCAACCAGATCAGCTAGATGCTATTAGATCCAACCAACATCAGATCAGCTAGATGCTAATTAGATTTGACCAACACGAAATCAGCCTAGACACCAACCAGATTAGACCAATACCAAATCGGCCAGACACTGACTAGATCCAACCATCTCCAGATTGATCAGATCAAACTTTCTCCAGCTCAACTAAACACCAGTTAGATCTAATCTAGGCCAACCATCTCCATTTTAGTTGAACACTGATCAAAACAGCATAATACTACTCTGATCATCTATTATTTTATTTACTGTTGTTCTAAAGCCTAATCTAATTTAGGTATTGGACGGTTCAATCGGAGCCAATATGATGAGCTTTTTCTATTCTCTGTGGATTGAACAGCACCTTCCAGATGATCTTAGTTGGATCGAATTTTGGTAACAATAAATTGACGCTAAAAGAAGAGCTCAAACCTCCTTACCTTAGCTTTCTGCATATTTTTATTTTCCTTGTGTCTTCCTATTATCGGTCAGCATTCAATGTAAAGCAATAAAAAGATCCACCTTAGCAAAGAACTCAGAGTGACCTTGCTGAAGCTGACCTTGGCCAACTGAGTGGCTGGGATAACCCAAATAAGGACCCCAATGCCTTTTGTACTGATGTGAGTTGAGCAAATGATGATGCACTCTTCATATCGATACGAGTCGAGCAGATAGCAACCTCGACCAACCGAGGAAGGCCTCTATGAATCCTCTTCATATCAAAAATAGGCTGAGCTGAAGATCTGGTGAGCTAAATGGCTGACCTTATTAGGAGAAAGGAACCAAGCACTGGAAGCAAAGAGAGTAGAAAATCAATTGAGGATATGGGTCCATCCAAGTGACTAAGAAAAATCGACTGAGGTTGGGATTAGATCAATCTCACAGAGAGACCCTGGCTCTAGTTAGGACCTCCAAATCTCGACTACGAGAATAATTGACTGGAGACAGCCCAACTCCGACTAGGACCCCCCAAATCCTAACTATGAGGATAATCAACTAGAGACACCTTGACTTTGGTTGGGACCTTCACAATATGAGCTCTAGCTCTAGCTCTAGCATTGGCTCTGACCAAACAACTGCAAGCACAGGAAAATCCTAACTTCAAATATGAAAGTAATAAGATATGGGCACCATCAAAATTATTTCTAAAAACACTCAATTTTTTGATCATGATCAGATCAGTTGCAATTCGACTACTTTCTTCATCTGAGCCAAAAAAAATGGATCAGACTCGAAAGTGGAGGGGGTGGGGGGGGAGGGATATGATATGGTATAATACTCTTCTCATTCTCCAATGCCCATGACTCTTCCCACTCTCCAATGCCCATGACTCTTCTATTCTATAATGCTTTCGTCCTTCCTATTGAACAACACCCATCAATGTCAATGTACCCATTATGCTAGCATTCAAGTGCTCATTTTTAAGAGCTATAACAAGGGATTCGCCATATTAATGATGCTTGGCACAAGGGGTAAATAAATACCAGCAAGTACAAGCGAATCAAAGAAGAAGGAAGAGATGGTAATATCATTATCCTCTCATTTTTAGATGGTACTGGTCCTTGATCCTTGACTTCTGCTCTATTTAGGACTCTCTCACCTATAAGTGTTTGCAGCTAAAAGAAACCCCCTCCATTATCCTCATCAATGACACTGATGAACCCACTCCCCAATAGAAAAATGCTAAGAGCCACCAAGAAGAGGAATAACAAAGATATAACTGAGGCCCTAAACTCTGATTCTACTGATACCTAGGTTGCCACTACCCACGACCACTTTCAAGCTCGTTATCCTTGATGCCACCATCTTCAATGTTGCTTTTTACCTAGGTTGCTTTATTGCTACCAATACCAGCATCAACTATATCGACCTTGCTACTAGCACCTACTATGGCATCACCATCACTAGGCCAATTATATTAGCCAAATGCCAATCAGATCTGACCAACACCAGATCGATCAGACATTGATCAAATATGACCAATACAAAATCAGTCAGATGCCAACCAAATTTGACCAACACCAGATTGGCTAGAAGTTGAGCAGATCAGACTATCTCCAAATCGATAGATGCCGACCAAATCCGACCATCTCTAGCTCGGCTAGACACTGACCAGATCTGATCTAGGTCAACCATCTTCAGCTCAGTGAAATACCAACTAAAATAGGATAACACCACTTTGATCATCTATTATGTTATTTACTGTTGTTCCAAAGCTTGATTCGACCTTGGCATCAGAGGGTTCGATCGAAGCCAATCCAATGAGCTTTTCTATTCTTTTTGTATGCAGATCCATGACTCTAACATAGATCGTATTCCATCAACACAGATTAATTAAAACCCTCCAATTGGTCCTAGCTGGATCAGATTGTGGTAGTAATAGATTGGTGCCAAAAAGAGAGCTCAAGCCTCACCCTTAGCATTCCTTGTATTTTCATGTTCCTTATGTCTTCCTGTTATAGGTTGGCATTCAATGTAAAACAACAAAAAGATCTACCTCAGACCTCATCAAGTTGCAACAAACTCGGGGCGACCCAATCGAAGCTGACCTTGGCCAACCAAGAGGGGGGATAACCTAAATATGGACCCCCAATGCTTCTTGTACTAGATGCGAGTTGAGCAAACAACAACATGCTCCTCGTACTAAATATGAGTCAAGCAGATGTCGATCTCGACCAATTAAGGAAGACCTCTATGAATCGCTCCTCGTATCAGAAATAGGTTGAGCTAGAGACCTAGTGGGTCAAACAACCAACCTTTTCAAGAGAAGAAAACTAGGAACTAAAAGCGAGGAGAGCAGAAAATCGACTAAGGATTTGGGTCTATCCAAGTAACTAAGAAAAATCAACTAAGATTGGGATCGGATTGACCTCCCAAAGAGACTTCAATTTTGACTGGGACCTCTAAATTCTAATTACAAGAATAATTGACTCGAGACACCCCGACTTTGACAGGCACCTCCGAATCTCGACTACAAGGATAATCGATTGGAGACAACCCAGCTCCAGCTAGGACCTCCATAATACAAGCTTTGATTTCAACCTCTACGCCGACCAATCAACTGTGAGTTCGGACTTATACTGACCTTAAATACAAATGTAATAAGATATGAACACCATAAAAATTATTTCCAATAGCACTCAATTTTTGATCATGAATAGGTTAGTTGCAATTTGACTACTTCCTTCACCCAAGTTAGAGAAAATGTGGGGGGGGAGGTCAAGGGAAAAGCTGGGGTGTTAAAAGAGTGGAAAGCCTCCAAGTTCATGAAAAATGGCTATGGTGAACAACACTGGCATGAACAAGTACAAGCAAATTAGAGAAGAAGGAAGAGATGGTTATGTTGTTGTCTTCTCATCTTCATGTGGTGCTGGTCTTTGTTTTTTGTCCCATTTGAGGCTCTCTCACATACGAGCATCTGTGGCTCGGAGAAACCACCTTCATCCCCCTCGCCGATGAACCCACTCTTTAACATAAAAATACAAACCGCCATTGAAAATAGGAAAAATAAAGACATGATTAATGTCCTCAACTTCGATTCCACCGACACCCAAACCATTTCCACCTAGGATCACTTCTAACCTCATCACCCTCGATGCCGCCATCTTCGATGTTGCCTTTTGCCAGGGTGCTTCAATGCTATTAGCATCGGTGTCAACTACATCGATCTTGCTGTCAGCACTCGATTGCTATGGTATCACCATCACTAGGCCGACCAAATCGGCCATATGTCGACCAAATCTGACAAACACCAGATTGGTCAGACACCAACCAAATTCGACCAACTCTAGATTGGTCAGACACTGATCAAATTCAATCATCTCCCTCTTGAATATATATTGGCCAAATCTAATTGAGACCAATCATCTCTAGTTCGGTCAAACATCGATCATGTTGCCCAAAAGTAGCAACCCAAGAGGGAGGAGGATGAATTGAATTTCAAAAATTTTAATTAAATTTAAGTTCTAAACAAGTATGTGCTTTATTTAACTTAATTCAACTTAATATGATTATGTAGTATATGCAACAGAATCAGATATGTATGAAGCTAAGCATGAATTAAACAAAACTAACCAAGAGTTGAACAAATTCAGCAAGCAAAATAACAATTAAAAGTGTGCAAGATATGTAAGGCAATAGAAAAAGAGCCACAACATAAACACCAAAGATTTTATAGTGGTTCGGTGCAACCTAGCACCTATATCCACTCCTCAAATTTTTCTTAAAAATTTTACTATAATCTCTCTGATTATAGTGTGTTTATTTTTTCAAACTCACAAATAAATTTAGTTGATTTTTCAGGATCACCAAACAAAATCTTACACCGATAGTTTTTCAGGCTCACTATCAATCCAATTAATTTTATGGGCTCACTAACCAAAATCTTATACTAACATTTTTTTAGACTCACCGTTAACCTAATTAATTTTATGGGCTTGCCAACCAAAATCTATAAAGTCTAATTTCGAGCTTAGACGGGCATAATCCCTAAGTTTCTTTCTTCCAAAGAAACTTGTAAAGAAACAAAAATATAAGATACAAATTTTATCACAGAAAATAAAAATAGAAAAATGAACTCTTTTGGTGCAAAGAAGAGGCTGAATAATCGACTCTTTTGAAGCTTGAACCCTTTTCTTTAAAGCTTGAGATGATGTACTAAAAGTTAGAGAAGATTTCTCTTGAAAGCCCTCTGATTTCAATGCTTGGTTCCTCTCTTTTTTCTTTTTTTTTTTATGTGCGATGAATATCACTCAAGTCTGAAATGATTTCTCTTTTAGCTTTCTTTCTCTTCCTTCCAAATTGATTGTCTAGCCTTAAAATACTCTTAAGGATGGCTGGAGAGTAAGTTTTAGCCATTGAAAATCTTGAACTAGCCATTGGAGTAGAGAAATGAATATTTGAAAGATTGCAAAAAACTAAGATTATGTCAATCCTGATATTAGGGTCGACTCCAATTTCTCATAGGTCGATTCTAATTTTTCTTGAGTCGACTCGGATGATCAAAGAGTTGACTCGATCTCAGGGTCTCAAAAACTATCTCTCTGTATTTTTCTATAACTTCGACTCAAACTGGTCAAGTCGACTCGAACTCGTGCCAGTCTCCTTCCAACATACCCGAATTAACTCTAATATTGTTGGGGTCGACTTCAATCTTTTTAAAACTTAAAATACTTCATTTTAATGTCTGTTTCAATAAAAGGGTCAGCTCCTTTTACTTTGGGGTCGACTCCATTAAGTTTGAACTTGAGTTTTCCTTCTTTGAAGATCTTGACTGAGTGAATTTTGTGAAAATTTTTTTCAAAGATTATTTATTCAATTTTAATATCTAGAAATACATGATTAGTATCATTTATACTCAATATTTTAAAATCATCAAAATCAATCTTAGGATCAACAATCTCTCCTTTCTTGATGATGATAAAATTGAGTATATGTGCAATAAAAATAAATAATGTATTTCAATGTATTTTGTCAATATGTATCATGAAGTAATTGATTAAACATATAAATGCACACTTCATGACTATTTTCAATTAGTCTTTTAGTTTATTACACATAATTTATAATCCATTGCATTAAATTTATAATGTCTCAATTCAAATTAATGAGTATTATTATTTTTCAAGTTTCAATTTGATGAGCATTTTAAGAATTAATTCATTAAGCATATACTCAACATTCCTCTTTTTCTTTTTGACATCATCAAAAAGTTTATGGAAAGGATCAAGAAAAATCATCAAAATCAATAAGAATATATCAAAATGAGAGATGCATCAAGTTTAGAAAATCAATTCAAATGAATCATCTCCTCTTTAATAACTTGTCTTTAGATTAAAAATATGCTTAAAATATTTCTTCTTTTTTAGAAATTAGCTTGAATTGAAATACCAAAAAGCTTTTTCTCTTTTTTTGAATAAATTTGACTTTATAATCAGATTTTTAAATAAGTACTTTTGAGCTTTAAGAGGAATAGAGCTTTTCAAAGATTTGAGCAATGAAATCTAGCATAACATTTAATTTAATATTTATTCTTTCTTTTTCTTAATAAATTTCAATCAATTAAGTTCTGAAAAAGATATGTATCAGGAATATATTGAGTGAATTAGTGATAGTATTGAAGCAAATAAGAGTTACATTTTCACATTCATTTCTTGAGTAAAAGTTGCTTTGATACAAATAATTTTACAAAGATTTCTCAAGGCACAACAAAAATTTTATATTATATTTTGATTTTCAAATGAGTTTCAAAATTAGAAGCATGCATCAAAATTATTTCTTGGAGTAAAAGTAGATTTCAAATTTAATTTAACTCCAAATGATTATCAAAAATGATTAGGCAATCAAATCATGCAAATCAAATTGAATGAACAAAAATACATGAAAGCTCAAAAGTATAATGCAATCAATGTTCATTTTTCTTAACATAAATTAATTAGAATTTTCAATCAAAGCTAGATAATATCTCTCTCCCTATTTTTAAGAGTAAAAACCAGAAAATTTATTTTTGTTTTCCATATTTCAATAATATTTTCTCCTCCTATTTTTTAAATTAATCACATTTAACATGAATATAACCATTAAATTCAGATTTTCTAACTTTCAAATTCAGATTTTTAAATTCAAAAGTATTTTCAATTAATTGATCATTTCTTCTTTAATGTTTTATCTCCATTACTTTTGCAAGCAAAGCCATCTTAAAATTAAGCAAAATTTAAGAGTGGAAGCATCAATTGAGTGAACTAAGTATCAAATTAAGCATTCAATTAATTCAAATATCAAACAATCATAGCATTCACTTAAGTAGACATCAAATTTTTCAAAAAGAAATTATTTTTCATTAAATTCAAAAGTTTACAAAAGGATGTATACAATAAAAACAAACATCAGGAAGATCAAAAGAGTATGACATGTACATCTATCAAAAAGATTTTTTGTTTAAATTTAGATCTTTCTTTTTATAAGAAATATCACTCAATTAAGTTTAGAAAAGATATATATTTTTTAATTTTTCTCAAATGATATCATATAAGGAAGGTTTTCAATAAAAAACTAATTTGAAATAAAATATTCAATTCTTTTGTCAAAATATAAAGCAATAGGGTACAAGGTAAAAATTATTCCATTGATATCAAGTTTGAAATTTTTTTTAAGAAGAAATATCTTGATACTAATTATGAAAATAATTGACTTAAAGAATTTTAAAGTTCAAACTAAATACTAATTATCTTGATACCAAGTGAACCAAATCATGATTTTCTTGAAAATTTGATACCAATTGAAGATCAAAAGAAATCAATTTTCAAAATTACATACTTTAAATTCAGCTTGATACTAATTATATAAAATATTTTTTAAAATTTATTTTTCAAAAATGGTCAATCAATGCAAGATTTTTTCAAATTCCAATTAATTTACAATAATGATGATATGGTCAACTTATGCAAGGTATGAATGGCCAAATCAAATGATCAAAAGTACATGAATGGTCAAATAATTCTCTATAACTAAATCAAAGTAATTTAAGTTCAGAAATAATTTTTCAAAGCATAACACTAGAAATGCTTAAATAAATTCATCAAGACAATTAGAGTATAAATGCTTATCTATGATTTTTTTTAATTTTGATTTCTCCCCCTATTTTTAATAATAAATACTAGTAAATTTATTTTTCTTAATTATCCTCATTTTAATAGTTAATGTTAGAAAATTAGTGTTCTTGTACGTTACTCTTTTCTCTTTCAAATTGTGCATATTTAAGCTTAATATTTTTCTCCCTTATTTATTTTATAGAAGAAGCATATGCTCATGAATTTCTAAACTTATAAGCATAATTGCACAATCAATCATAATCATTGCACACTAGATTTTTCATAAAATGGTCAACTTTCATTCATTGATTTCTAAAATGTAGATACAAAGATAGAGGATGCAAACAGTGATCAATATATCCAAAATATATGAAACCAAAATGAGTCCCATGTGGATTGTTAGGAGATATATTGCTCTACAAAATGAGTCCTACCATCCGAAAAGGTAGGGTCAGATGACTCTAAGAAGGTGGTTCAGGCTGAGATGGGGAAGATGGATGTGCATCTTTAGATGACTGTCCCTCAGCATCTGCCCTCGCAGAAATGATCGTCCGAACTGATCTGGCAGTCTCCTCTTTGAGTACAGCAATAATCTCTAAAGTAAGTCACTGAATCTCTGTATTGACTACTTAATAATCCTTGAGGAGACCTTTTCAACCAGTGAATCCTCATCCAACCTGAATGATGGTCTGTCTGAGCTCTCACTACAAGAAAAAAGATTTTTATCGATGGCTATTAGCGATCGTAATTTTGTCATCACTAATAATACTTTTCATCGATGACAAATGGTGATCAATAATTATGCCGTCGTAAAAAATAAAAAATTTATTAGTGAGGTATTTTTTATTTTTAGTGATGGTTGGTTGCATCGCTAATAAAAAATAATTTTATTTTTTAATTTGACTGTAGGATTATTAGCGACGGAGTTATCATATTAGTGATGATATTTTTCTATTGCTAATAACCCTAAATTCCCCCCTTTTGATTCCCCGCGTGCCCTCGTTTCCCCCACCCACCTCTTGTTTTCTCCCACCCCCTTCTCATTTTCTGGGTTGGCTCCTCCACTTGCGACTGACCCCCTCCCCATGATTTACCCCTATTCGAACCTCCGACTGCCTCTCCAAGCCCCTGGCCCGCCTCCCCCCGACCGCCTCCGATCTCCCTCTTTCCCCACTATCGGATTGGGCTTCCTCGAGCCCTCGATCCACCTCCCTCCGATTGTCTCCCCAAGCCCCCATCCGTCAGATCTCGAGCTGTCGGCCGCATCCTCGAGCCTCTGTCCACCTCCCTAAGCCCCCATTCACCAGATCTCGAGCCCCTCGACCGCCTCCCACCTCTTCGAGCCCCGATCGCCCCCCCGAGCCCCCGACCCACCTCCCCTTGACTGCCTCTAATCCCTCTCTTTCCCTCATCATCGGATCTGGCTTCCCTGAGCCACCGGCCACATCCCCAAGCCCCGAGCCCCCAGTCGCCTCCCTGAGCCCTGAACCCTCGGCCTGCCTCCCCAAGCCTCTGACGGCCTCTCCAAGCCCTCGAGCTACCTCCCCAAGCCCCCAGCCCACCTCCCCCTTCTTCCCCCCACCTTCCTCCCCACTTCTTCTCCTGTCGCGCAGCACCATCTCCTGCCGTGCAGCACTACCTCTATGCCACAGCACTGTCTTTACGGGTTTGATGAGTATTAGCGACGACGATGGCGACGGTTGCATAGTGATTGTCAAATATCATTATTTTATTTTTTTTAATATTTTTAAATTAATATTTACATGATTTAGTTAAATTAGATTTAGTATTTAAATTAAATTAATAATATTTAATTAAATTTAATTAAATTAGTTTTAAAATAATAATATTTAATTAATTAAAATTAATAATATTATTAATAATATTATTATTAATTTAATAATATTATAAATAATATTATTAAAATTAATATTATTTTTGAGAGATGGAACCACTCCAGGAAACTCTCCAGTGAGAGTAGCCCTACTGCCTTAGACGACAGGGGCTCGAGGTCAGACCATCGTCGGCGGACCGACTTTGACCCGCTCATCTACTCCGACTGCAGATAATATTTTGAAAGATCTATCGACTGAGATACCTAACAAAAAATTTAGGCAGTCCATGATTGTGATACATTTAGCACAAGGTATGCTAAACAACCGATATATTTGGCACGAGATATGTTATAGCCTCTTTTTCTTCTTCCCATATAATGTCTTAAAGTAGATGGATGTCGATAGATTTTGGTTGCTATATTCTTATGGTTGCCTTCTTATTTTTCTTAATGATGATCCAAACTAAATACATATTGAAGAGATTGGCTCCACAGATTGCTATGATCTTTTTTTTCTACCCATATGATGTCTTAAAACTGATGGGTACCGAAGATTAGATTTTATGAACATATATACTTGACTTTATTCAATTTTATTCATATATACTCGATTAGATTTTATGAACATATATAATATTTTTAACATTATCTTTGATCTACAGCAGATGGTGCACCACAGCGGACCTATCCTTAGACTCACCAATCGATGTCGATCCTCCATCAGAGAGATCATATGTTATATAAGATTGTTAGTTAGCATCTACAATATATTAGCAAAAAAATAATTCTCATCCAATAGTACATGATAATGTGTTAGTCTGCTGGTTTTCTGAATGAAAATAAAATATAGATAAATTGATATAAAATTATTTTAAAAATTAGATAAATTATATCAACCATAGTTCCTAATCAAACTATTATAACATTACTTCCTACTCTAAGCATACAAAATACCATGTTATTTTTATGAATGTGGTACAAAATTAAGGTATCATGATATATAGTTAAATAAATATGATACATAGTTATTTTATTCTGATACACAGTTAATCCAATATGATGCATAGTTATTTTTATTTTTAAAAATTATAGATCATATCTTTTCGAGGCTAGAGCCGTCACAGTCGAGGAGAGAGCTCTGAAGGAGAGAGCTCTCATGCAGCCAGCTCGCATAGTTTTGTGGCATATATACCACGTGATAAACTCTAATACTTTAGATATTCTTTTATATTATTTTATATTTTATTATCTAATATAATATTCTTTATGATGTCTTGATACTCTCAGATTCAGACGATGTGGGGTCACCCGTGATCCCACAATCATACAGAGCTGCATTTGGCTCTCAAAGTCAGAGCTGTTATAGAGGACCCACCCGGCTCGTAACACCTCTGACTCGATCGAAGGATAGAGAGCTCGTCCACATTCAGAGCCGCACATAAATACTATATATCTTCACTGAATATGTTTAAATTTTAGCCATTTTAGAGTCTAATATTTATTATTCAAAATAAATTTTATAGTACATTTATAGAGCCTGGGGTGCCTCGTGTGATTACCGGTATCATCCGACGATTGATGCCAAAGCTGGTCAACAAGTTGTCCAGTTGGCCATCGGGGGCTCGTGATGTAATTTGGGTGATGTTCCTGGTAAGTCAAAAATATTTAATTTTTAAATTCACAATAGATTTGTATTCTATTTATTAATACATAATTACTTCTACTTGCAAGAGTACTATTGATTTGAGACTCCTCAAGATGAGAAAGCTGTCTGTCCGACCTTCGAGGGGATGGCCACATGGAGGTTCTAAAATGGACTGTATAGCTTTCGATAGTCCGCCATAGAGTACTCCAGTTTCGAGTCACCATCGGACTAAAAATCTTACACATATCATTGGATGTGGACAGACATATGGAAGGCCCCATACGACTAGTGGAGTACTAAGGAATATTCTGGTAGACAGTAGAGGGCACGACAGAATCGATCTGTCGAGCAACATCCGATTAAGCACACTAGCGGCTCCATTGGCACACATGTTGTGGCCGATAGATTGATAAAAATTTTATACTTAAATTAATTTTATTTTAAATTAATCAAATATATTTTAATTAATTTAATTTTATTATTTATTTATTATGGATATGGCAGTTGGATCGTGCACCAGGATAGCTGCAGATATAGGAGGCCACACATTAGTCTAGGAGGACTGGTGATTACTTAGATCCTGAATCTCGACAGATCATGGTAGCAACTTAAAATATTATTTATTAAATTTTTATATATACTCATATATATAGACTAATGAATTTTTAAACTGTATAGACGGATTATATGAAATATCTCATATTGCGATACAATGAGGACCTATCCTCTCAGCCCCTCCTTGACCTTAAGGGATGGCTCAGGGCCACCGGAGGGGTGAGTAGGAGCGGGGTCATAGGATTTGGCCATAGCTTTGATCTTCTAGCACTTGATACACCTCTCAGGGCTCGATGACCCAGATGTGGGCTGACACATATGTGGAGGAGATTGTGTAGAGGCTTTGGAGCTAGTGACCTCAAAGCTTTCGAGACGTCGTCTGCGATACGATCGTTGAGAATCTTTAAAACATGTATCTGCATGATCAACTGGGCTCATTGTTATAGCCATCACAATAGATAACTCTATTAATAATTTTTTATTTATTTTAAATTTTAATATTTAGAAGCCTCACATGTTTAGGTTTGAGTCTGGAAAGGAGATATAGGGGATAAAAAATTCAATCTAACCATCCAAATGATACGTCGAAGGTATCTATAGCTCTGTATCATCGAATAAAATATGTAAGAATAATCTGTTCAAGAATCAGAGTAGTATATCAAAATACATCTCCATATCAATGTATATACTTTCATATCAAAATTTATTAATAATATTTTATTTTTCTTCATTATAGGATGCTGGGATATTTGACTCTCATCCACCAACTGCTGAAGAGGATGTACAGGAGTAGGAGAAGGATGAGAAGGATCTTACATTTTTTTTTTGATATGTATGTTGATACTTGTAAAGTAATATAAATTTATAAAATTATATAACTTATATTTATAATATAATATAATTAATTTTATATTTATAATTATATCAAATAATTATTATTTTATTTATAATAGATTTTAAAAAATATTATTACTTATTAATGTGTTTAAAATAAGTTTTAAAATATTTAATTATAAATTTTTTAAAAAAATTAAAAAATATTAATGATGATATTAGCGATGGCAGTAGCGACGATAATGACTATCGCTAATAATATTTTAATATTTTAATTAAGAAAAAAATAAAATTATTAGCGATGACTTTTTATCGCTAATACTGTCGCTAATTACCATTATTAGTGATGGTAAATTTGCCGTCACCAATAATGATAATTATCACTGTCGCTAATAACGGTAATTAGCGATGAGATTATTTCTATCAGATTTTTAGCGATGGCAATATAATTAAAAATAGTAAAACAACTATTAGCAGTGGTAGTTAGCCATCGCTACTAGTCTATTTTTTTATAGTATCTCTGGATGAGCAGCATCTGTCGGAGCTTCTAGTGCTGCTGGCTCCTCCATTTAAATATCTGCCATAGGAACTACTGTGGGAGCCTCATCTTCATCTATATCTTCACCACTCCTAATCCAGTGTCAGCTAGTCTACTGAAATCTCATGTGTCATAGTAATTGATCATTGTAGGTGTTTGTGTGCATCAACCCTCTCAAAATCTCTCCCTCTAAATCTACCCCATACTCCTGGAAAATGAGAGTGAGAACCATACCCTAGGATATTGAAGCCTTCAACCTATCGCTACCTCCTCCATCATTTGGATCATCAGGGCTGGAAGGTTTAGGGATATCTCTCTAATAACATGATACGTAAAATAGATATCTCGATCGAATACAAAATCAAATCTTCCAATCTTTGGGAAGAAGATCCGATTGGCCATAGGATGTAGGAGGCACATCTCGGTATTTAATTGACTAGCTCTCACCACCTCTAATTCATTTTCAATCTCTCTTCCTAAAATGTGTCTAAGGCCAATCGATCTTCATTCCAATTTGTTTGCTCTATTCTCCTCAGTTCTCATTTTTAAAACTTTTGCAAGATACATTGCATCCAACACAATTTGAATCCCTTTAACTTCAGTTTCAATCACTCCATGTCTAGATTTTAAATTTGCATAGAATTTTCTAACTAGGTTAGGGTAGGTTAGAACATTGAGAGAGCACAAAAATTTCCAACTCATGTTCTTAATTTTCTATCCAAAATCAAAGTCATCTACCTCTAAAAACTCAAAATCCATGTTTCTCCCTGTGCACACAACCCTGGATGAAGAAATGGACCATGAAGAGGTTACTTGTGGAGGAAAGAGAGCCACCAAAGACGGAAAAGGGGCTAAAGTAAGCTGAGAAGGCTGCCCTGGATCATTTCTTCATTTGGAGCGATGTTCACGGATGGGAGGAGGAGACAGAGAATGGCTAGGTCTTGAAGATTCAGAGTGGGAACTCCTCACCCTTTGAGCCACTTTCTTTACAGGAGCCACGGGAGTGCAAATGCATGGAAAGGTGAGATTTGGAGTGGGAGAGGTCAATTTGATGAGGAGAGAGTTTGAAAGGGGGTTTTGGCTCGAAAAGGAATGAAAAGGAACAAATAAACAGAGCCATGGGTCCTTCTTTTAAAAAAAAATTTATCTCAAAACAGGGATCGACTCCACTTAAAAATAAGTCGACTCCTAAGGGGTCCACTCCAGTAAAATTGGGGTCGACTCCTCATAGAATAGTTTCAAATCAAAAAAAATTGATCAAATTTAATGGAAAGAAATTTGATCAAATTTATCATTAAGTTGAGGGTCAAGATTGACATGAAAAAAATTGAGGGACCAAGAATTAACCAATTTAAGATTTTATAATTAAACAACTCAAATCAAGGGCAATCAAAAAAATGAAATCTAAATAATAAGCTCTATGAGTTTAGTTCAACTAGAAAATTTTAAATCTTTAGGAGTAAACTTAAGATGCAATGTAAATCAATACATCATGCACTTGATCTTTTATGAGTAGAATGTCTTATCTTCAAGTGCTTAGATCATGCAAATTAGCATATTTCAATAATTAAGCATTTTATAGGGGAACGTCAAACATTAGTTTAATTTGTAAGTTTTTCAATCAAAAGGATCTTTACACAATTATGCTTGTTTCATTTAAAATTTTTCAAGAAATAAAGTGATATGGGGGAAGCTAAAAGGTCATACTGAATTTGAAAAGAATTTACGCTCATATTATATATAGAAGAGAGTATGTTGATTTTGAATTTAATATAAAATTAATAAATTCAAATATTTGAATGATAAGTAATGATAAATCATCAAAATTAATTAATTATTCTAAATAAGTATAAAAAATATTGATGGTATGATGTAGAGAAAAGTTTAGCTTTCACTAACAACATCATCCATCCATTTTTTTTTTCAAGGCATCCATCCATAAGAATTTTTTTCTTTTCATTCCATTGGATCCTTGGTATACCTACAAAAATTAATTTCTAATTTTTGATACTCAAGTCATCTTGGATCCATAGGGGTTAGAGCATATGGTTTCTTTTGGAACCCAAATTTGTTTGATTAATGTGTGGCTAATTTTTTTTGTATTACATTCTGAAATTTTGTGGCTAACTTTATTACATTTAAAGTATTTAATAGAGTGATTTTTAATTGAAGCTTTAGTGAACATGTTCTTTATAAATTTTTATTTTCTCAAAAGATTATAACCAATTTCTATTTTATTGAAAACAACCTTTTGATTGTTTAATATTATTTGAAGCTTTTAAGATCCATAAGTGAACTTTTCAAGCATAAGCTTCAAATTTTCAATCTCTTTTTTTAATTTTTTATTCTCTTCTACTAAGGACTTTTCAGATTTCAATAATCTTTTTTTCTCATTAGCTAAAGAGTACTTTTTCTTTAAAACATCTTTTTTTTTTCTATTAAAATCTTATTCTTTTCTCTCAATAATTTTTCTTTTTCTTCAATAGAAAATATTGATTTTTCAGATTTTTCTTTTAACTTATTATTTTCTTCAACTAAAAATGTTTTAGAAATAAAGAATACTTTTTTATCTTTAGGCAATGCATTCTTTTCATTTAGAATATCTTCTTTTTCTAATAAAATTTTGCTCTTTTCATCAGCTAAAAGAAGATTCGATTTCTTTAATTCTTTATTTTTCAGTCCTAACTTTTTAAATTCATCCATTAGCTCATAAAAGGCTTCTAATAATTTATCAAAAAAAAAGTAAAAAGAGTTTTTAGAATTTATCTCATCTTCATTGGCCATAAGGCAAAGATTAGAAATACATTCTTCATCTTCTTCTTTATTTTTCTTTTCTTTGCTTTGCTCTCCCTTTATCAATGCCTTCCTTTGCTTTTGTTTCTTCTTTTTCTTTTTCTTTTCATCCTCATGAGCCATGAGACATAAATTGGGGTGAGTTTTCTCTTTTTCATAGGAGCTTGATGTCTCTTCTTGATTTGCTCTCTCAAAAATTATTTTTAATTTTTTTCAAATTTATTTAGATAAAATCATGAAAAAATTATATTAAACTCATTAATATCTAAAGAGCAATAGAGTATATTCATAGCCTTAGCATTAAGTTGGACCATTTTTTTGTCATACTCGATCAATGCATTTGAGATATATGAGTCATCAATTATAATCTTTCATAAGTTATAATCGTGTGTTTGTATGAAGATGTGCATGCATACTTTTCAATAACTATAATTTGATTCATTAAGCATTGGGGGCCGATCAATAGAATAGCCTTCATTAAGCAAAGATTCTATTTGGATTGCCATAATTTTTTACTCACTACAAGAATTCAGACTATTAGAAATAGCTAGTTCATCGCTAATAGTCCACTCACCATCGCTAATAACCTCACCGTCACTAATTCTATCGTAACAGTCAATTTGAAAAATTTGATCGTTAAATATTTTTATTAGCGATGAAAATCGTAGCCATCACTAATAAGGCTATTAGTGATGACTTTAGCAATGAAAAAATTTTATTACTAATTATTTTTTAATTTTTTAATTTAATTTTTAAAAAAATTTTAAAAATTATTAATGATAGTATTTTGCATGGTTAATACCATCGCTAATAATTATTAGCAACCAATACACCATTACTAATACCGTCTCTAATTTTTTTTAATTTTAAAATTAAATAATTTTTAAAAAAATATTATCAACAGTATTATTATCGCTGATGCTATCATTAATAAGTATTAAAGATGGCTAATACCGTCACTAATAATTAATTATATTTTTTAAATAATAATAATATTTTTTAAAATCTATTTTAATTAATCATAATAAATTATGGTTTCTAATATCTATTATAATTAAAATTCAAAAATAATATGATAATCAAAAATTAAAAATTAATTATATTATATTAAAAATATAAATTATATAATTTTTTACAAGTAGTATCAAAAAAATATATAATATATCAAAAAAAATAGATCTGATCCGTATCATTATCCGCCTCCTCCTCTTCCTACTCCTTTTCAGTAATTGATGAATGAGAGTCGGATGTCCCAGCATCTTATAATGAAAAAAATAAAATACTATTAATAAATTTCGATATGGAGATATATTTTTTGATATACTTCTTTGATTCTCAAATAGATTATTTTTACACATTTCATTCAATGATACGGAGCTATCGACACCCCCGATCCATCGATGAATGGTTAGATTGAATTTTTAGCCCCCAGATCTCCTTTTCAAACTCAAACCTAAATATATAAAGCTTCTAAATATGAAAACTTAAAATAAGTAAAAGTATTTAGTAATATAATTATCTGATGTGATGGTTGAGACGACAAGTCTAATCGATCGTGCAGCTGTGGGTCCCAAAGAAGTTTTACAACTATATCGTGGATGGCATCCAAGAGGCTCTGAGGTCGCTAGCTCAGAAGCCTCTGCACGACCTCCTTCATATGTGCATCACTCTAGGTCTGGAATGTCGAGGCCTGTGAGGACACCGAAGAATATCGAGTCTGTGGGAGATCGAAGCTATGATCAAATCTATGATCCAACTCCTACTCACCCCTTCGGTGGTGCTGAGCCATCTCTCAAGGTCAAGGGGGGCTGAGAAGATGGATCATCATCGTACCTCTCAGCCACGTACGTCATGTAATGTGTCTGCACAGTTCAAAAATATATTAGTTCTAATATAAAAATCAGATCCTATAACAACTTAATTAGTAAATAAAGTTTGAAGTTCTTACCACGATCTATCATGATGCAGAATTTAAATAGTCACCAATCCTCTTAGATTGGTGTGTAGCCCACTATAATTACAGCTGGTCATCCAGCTACCATATCTACAATAAGTAGATAATAAAATTAAATTAATAAAAGCATGCATATAAAAATTTTTACAGTTCTAGTGAAGAATTTCGGTATAGATTTCTTACCGTCTGTCAGCCATAATATGTGTATTGATGGAGTTGCCCATGTGTCCGATCGGATTCTACTGGGTGGCCTAGTTCTATCGGGCCCTCTACTGCCTACCGATATACTTCTCGCTGCTCCACTGATCGCAGAGGGCCTCTCATACGTCCGCCCGCATCCAATGATCTCTGTAGGACTTTCAATCCAATGATGATTGAAAATCGAAATGCTTAATGACGGACTGTCGTAGGCTGTGTAGTCCATCTCAAAACCTACGTATGGCTACCTACTCGAAGATCAGAGGGCCAGCCTCCTTATCCTGAGGAGATAAGAGTCGATAGTAGTCCTACAAATAGAAGCAAGCATGTATTAATAAATAGAATACAAACTTACTGTGAATTATTTAATTAAACACCTTTGATTTACCCAAAACATCTCCCAGGCTGCATCACGTGCCCTCGAAGGCCAATTGAAGAACATGTCCACCGACCCCAGCATCAATCGTCAGATGATCTTGATAACCACATGAGGCACAGAGCTCTCTTTAAGTATGCTGTAAAATTGATTTTGATCAATAAATGTTAGACTCTATAATAACTAAATTTTAAGTATATTCAGTAAAGATATAGTACTTATGAGCAGCTATAAATATGGATGAGTTCTCTATCCTCCGATCGAGTTGAAGGTACTGTAAGCTGGGTGGATCCTCTACCACGTCTCTGTGTTTGAGAGCCAGTTACTACTGCATGTGATTGTGGGGTCACTGGTGATCCCCTGTCGTCTGAATCTGAGAGTATAATGACATCATAATAAATATTATATTAGATAATAAAGAATAAAATAATATAAAAAAATAACTAAAGTATTAGAGTTTATCATATGGCATGTGTGCCGTAGAACCATGTGAGCTGGCTGCATGAGAGTTCTCTCCTTCATAGCTCCCTCCTCGACTGTGACGGCTCCAACCTCGAAAAGACGTGATCTATAATATCTGAAAATAAAAATTACTATGTATCATATTGTATTAACTGTGTACTAGAATAAAATAACTATGTATTATATTTATTTAACTATACATCATGATACCTTAACTTTGTACCACATTCATAAAAGTTACGTGCATAATTTATAACTAAAGAAAAAATGAGCAATATTAATCTAAAACATAAATTAGAAAAAAGATATTTGATTGCATCAATAGAATACTTTTGTCTAGATCTTGATGATGTGCGATTTCAGTTTTCTTTCGAGCATCCTAGTTTCTATAAGAAATAGTTCTTCTTCGATGAAAGGTAACTTGTCACAAGTATTTGTCATCCGACAGAGTTTGACTTCTATTTTTGTAGCCATACAGACTAACATATTATCATGTACTACTAGTTGAGAATCATTTTTCTGCTGATATATTGCAGATGCTAATTAACAATATTACATAACATCTGACCTTTCTGATGAAGGATCGACATCGATTGGTAGGTCTAGGGATAGGTCTGTTGTGGTGCGTCATCTGCCACAAATCAAGGACAACGTTACTAGAGGCATCAAGTTGATCTAGTAAAAATAAATAGATATTTAGACAAATGGAGTCCCAGTCTATGACTTCCTAGACTTGTAGGATTCCAAAAAAATTACTATTTATGGGGGGTGTCTAAGGGAAGGCAAGTTCCTGTCCATAATGTACTAGCAAATTGTTGCTCCAAAGCTAATGACCTCCCAAAAAGAGAAAAAAAGATGTAGCACTCTGAACATGCAGAAGAAGAGATCAGTTCTCATTGCATAAAATCTTCTATTATCCTCAAAAATGGCAAGCAAAATCCATTGGCATCCATCAAGTTTTAGACATCATATGGGAATAAGAAAAACATCCCCTAGCAATATGTGGAGCTATTCCCTTCAATATTCATTAATTAAGTTTGAATCATTATCAGAAAAAATAAGAAGGCAACCATAAGAATATAGCAAGCAAAATTCATCGGCACCTATTAGCTTTAAGACATCATATGGGTAGAAGAAAAAGAGGCCAGTCCCTTCAATATCTATTTACTTTGGATCATCAACAGAAAAAATAAGAAGGTAACTATAAGAATATAGCAATCAAAATCCATCAGTACCCATCAGCTTTAAGACATCAGATGAAAAAAAGAAAAAGAGACCAGTCCCTTCAATATCCATTTAGTTTGGATCATCATCAGAGAAAATAAGAAAGCAACCATAAGAATATAGCTATTGGAAAATAAGGCATTGCAAATTCCTCTGCACCTTTAACCACGAGACAACACTAGTCGTGGCTAATGCCATCACTAATGCTCATAATAGTCAGCACGCTGGTGCAGGGATGGGGCTATGGGGCAGGGGCTGTAGGGTCAGGGTGGTGGGGTAGGGACTGCATGATCAGGCCAGCGAGGATAGGACCATAAGAGACCGATGGGACAGGGGCCGTAGGGACCGACCGGCATGGTTGGGGCTACCACGGGCAAGGCAGGGTCGGAGCGGCTGGCTCGAGGCCGCAGCGTAGGAGGCACCGATGGGGTCGGGGTGGCTACAGGCGAGGTAGGGTTGGGGCCGTGAGCTTGGGGCTGCGACGAAGGAGGCACCGCCAGGGTCGAGGTCGGGGTGGCCGTGGGCACGACGGGCTCGGGGCCGCGACATAAGAGGCATTGGTGGGGTCGGGGCGGCCGCAGGCAAGGCGAGGCTGGGGTGGTAGACTTAGGGCAACGACATAGGAGGCACCGACAGGGTCGGGGCAGCTACGGTCGGGGCGGCTGGCTCGTGGTTGCAGCATAGGAGGCATCAGCGAGGTTGAGGTGGCTGCAGGCAAGGCACGATCGGGGTGGCAGGCTTGAGGCCATGGCATAGGAGGCACCGATGGGGTCGGGACATCGAGAAGGAGGACACGCAGGAAGCAAGGAACGTCGAGAAGGATGCACTGTGGAGGGGGGTTGCCGTCGGTTAGGAGGAGGCACCGGCGAGGTGGGGAAAAGTCAGAAAGGAGGAGAATGAGAGAGGATTCATGGGAAGGAAGAGAACGAGTGCAGAATTTTTTTTCCTCCGATGGGCTAGGAGTGTTGTTTAGCTGGACTATTACCGACGGCAATGGTGGCCGTCGGTAATACTATTGATACAACTCTATCAAGATATTAGCGACGGTATTTTTCATCGCTAATATCCATCCACCATCGTTAATACTATTAATTTTTTTAAAATATTAAATTTTAGTATTAAATTTTTTTCAAAATTTTTAAAATAATATTTTTTTAAAATTATTAGCAATGGTATATTATTCCGTCGCTAATGTCATTTCTAATACTATTAAAAAATTTTAATATTAAATTTTAATATTAATTTTTTTTCTCTTTGGTCATTTTTTGGGTGGTTAAAAAATTATTATTGAGTTTTATTAAATTTTTAGACTTAATTAATTTATGGATCAAGTTCTAATTAATTTAAATTAGATTTAACTTAAGTAGATTTAACTTAATTTGAGGCTAATTAGATTTTATAGTCCAAGTAGAACTTAGATTCAAAGCCTAATTGAATTAGATTTGATAGAATTTCGAATCGAATTCGAATTAGATTCGAATTGAATTATGGATTCAGTCCTACTTGATTTAAATCAAATTTAATTTAATTAAACTTGACTTAATTTGAGATAAATTGAATTTTATAATATAAGTAAGACTTGAATTCAAAGCCTAATTGAATTAGGTTTGATAAGATTTCGAATTAGATTCGAATTGAATCATGGATCTAGTCCTAATTGATTTAAATTAGATTTAATTTAAGTAGGCTTGACTTAATTTGAGACTAATTAGATTTTATAATTTAAGTAAGACTTATATTCAAAGCCTAATTAAATTAGGTTTAATAGGATTTCAAATTGGATTCAAATCGGATTCGAATTGAATTCGAATTGAATCCAAATTAAAAATTATTTTCTCTTAATTGATTTAAATTAGATTAAATTTAATTAAACTTAATTTAATTTGAGAGTAATTAAGTTTTATAATTTAATTAGGACTTGAATTCAAAGTCTAATTGAATTAGGTTTGACAGGATATCAAATTAGATTCGAATCAGATTTGAATTAAAAATTATTTTCTCCTAATTAATTTAAATCAGATTAAATTTAATTAGACTTAATTTAATTTAAATTAGATTAAATTTAATTAGACTTAATTTAATTTAAAAGTAATTAAATTTTATAATTCAAAAAGAACTTAGATTCAAAGTCTAATTGAATTAGGATTGATAGGATTTCGAATTGGATTCGAATTGAATTCGAATTGGATTCAAATTGAATCTAAATTAAAAATTATTTTCTTTTAATTAATTTAAATTAAATTAAATTTAAGTAGATTTATCTTATTTTGAGATTAATTAGATTTTATAATTTGAATAAGATTTAAATTCAAAGCCTAATTAAATTAGGTTTGATAGAATTTTGAATTGAATTTGAATCGGATTCAAATTGAATTTGAATTGAATCTAAATTAAAAATTATTTTTTTAATTTGAGGGTAATTGAGTTCTACAATCTGATTAAGATTTGGATTCTAAGTCTAATTGAATTAGGTTTGAGAGGATTTTGAATTGAATTCGAATCGAATTTCAATTGGATTCGAATTGAATCTAAATTAAAAATTATTTTTTTCTAATTAATTTAAATTAGATTTAATTTAATTAGTCTTGACTTAATTTGAAGCTAATTGAGTTTTATAATCTAAGTAAGATTTGAATTCAAAGCCTAATTATATTAGGTTTGACAGGATTTCGAATTGCATTTGAATCAGATTCGAATTAGATTCGAGATGAACTTAAATTATTTTTTGAATTATTAGTGATAGAAAAGTATTATTGTTACTAATTCTATCGCTAATAATTTTTTCAAAAAAATTATTTTTTCAAATTATTATTTATATTTTTTTTAAAAAAATATTAGTGACAGCATGATTTCCATCGCTAATAACCCCAATTCACCATCGCTACTAATTATTTTATATTTAAATATTATAAAAAAATTTAAAAAATTTAAAATTTTAGCGATGGCTTTTACCATTGCTAATAATTGAATTATCGTCGCTAATAGTATTAGCGACATTAAGATTTTTAATCGATTTTGTGATGGCTAAAAGATATTATTAGCGATGAAATTTTTTTCGTTGCTAATACCGTCATTAATATTCAATATTCTTATAGTGACTCTTAGACCATTAGGTCAACAATCAAATATTAGAGTACGTGCTCTGATATCAATTGTTATCTAAAGGTAGCAATCCAAAAGAGAGAGGGATGAATTGAGTTCTTAAAAATTTTGATCAAATTTAAGCTCTAAACAAGTATGTGCTTTATTTAACTTAATTCAACTTAATATGATTATGTAGTTTATGCAGCAAAATCAAATATGTATGAAGCTAAACATGAATTAAATAAAGCTAATCAAGAGTTAAACAAATTCAGCAAGCAAAGCAACAATTAAAAGTGTGCAAGATATGTAAGGCAACAGAGGAAGAGCCATAATACAAGTACACAGAGATTTTATAGTGGTTCGGTGCAATCTAGTACTTACGTCCACTCTCCAAGCTTCTCTTAAAAATTTTATTATAATCTCTCTAATTATAGTGTGTTTATTTTTCAGGCTCACAAACAAATCCAATTGGTTTTTTGGGATTACCAGCCAAAATCTTACATCAATAGTTTTCTGAACTCACTATTAATCCGGTTGATTTTATGGACTCATGATCAATCAAAATCTTATACCAATAGTTTTTTGGGCTCATTATCAATCCAGTTGGTTTTACGAGCTCACAAACCAAAATCTATAAAGTTCAATTTTGGGCTTGAATAAGCCTAATCCCCAAATTTTTTCCCCCAAAGCAACTTGTAAAGAAATAAAAATATAAGATACAAATTTCAGCATAAAAAATAAAAATAAAAAAATAGAGTCTTTTGACGTGAAGAAGAGGCTGAATAATTGGTTTTTTTGAAGCTTGAATACTCTTCTTTAAAGCTTGAAAGGATGTACTAGAAGTTGGAGAAGATTTCTCTTAAAAGCTCTTTGATTTCAATGCTTGGTCCCTCTCTTTTTTCTTTCTTTTTGATGTGCAATGAATATCACTCAAGTCTGAAATAATTTTTCTTTTAGTTTCCTTTCTCTTACTTTCAAATTGATTCTTTAACCTTAAAATACTCTTGAGGATGGCTAGAGAATGAGTTCTAGCCATTTGAAGTCTTGAACTAGCTATTGGAGTAAAGAAATGACCATTTGAAAGGTTACAGAATACTAGCTGTTATGTTTGTCCTGATATTGGGGTCAACTCTAATTTCTTAGAGGTTGACTCTAATTTTCCTCGAGTCAACTCAGGTGACTAAGGAGTCGACTCGACTCGACCTCAAAGTTTCAAAAACTATTTCTCTGTATTTTTCTGTAACTTCGATTCGAACTGCTCGAGTCGACTCGAATTCGTGCTAGTCTCTTTTCAGCGTGCTGGGTCAACTCCAATATTTCTGAGGTTGACTCCAATCTTCATAAAACTTAAAATGTTTCAGTTTAATATCTGTTTTAGTAAAGGGATTGACTTTTTTTATTCTGGAGTCGACTCCATTAAGTCTGAACTTAAATTTTTCTTCTTTAAAAATTTTGATTTAGTAAATTTTGTGGAGATCTTTTTCAGAAATTATTTCTTCAATTTTAACATCTAGAAAGACCACATACATTCTTGAAACACATGATTAGTATCATTTATACTCAATATTTTAGAATCATCAAAATCAATCTTCGAATCAAGAGATCAGAACAGAGTAACACCATTCTGATTATCTATTATTTTTTTTTATTGTTGTTTCAAAATTCAATCTGCCTTTGACATCCGAGGGTCTGATTGGAGCTAATCTCGTGAATTTTTTCTTTTTCTGTATACGTACAAATTCATGACTCAAGAAAGATTATATTTCATTATCATAGTTCGAACAATATCCTATAGATGGCCCTAATCAAATCAGATTTCAGCAATAACATATTTCAACATAGATCATGCAAAAATAAAAACCTCATATTTGCTTCGTTATATATATATTTTTAATTTTGTTCATGGCTCAGAAAGTTAAACTCTCTCAACCACAAATAATTTATAAAAGAGAAACATAAATCCCACCAGTAGAGCAACTCTGTTGACGATGCCAGCACGGTCTGCATTGTAGGTTTAGCTGGCAAAGTAATTTTTTATACGGTCTAGGACCAGTCTTTTCACAGTCCTCGCACGAAAGAAAAAGATAATTTATGAACAGAATAACTAAATTAATAAATGAAACTATAAATTATATAAGATTAAATCAATTGTATGATAGGTTGCAGAAATATACCAGCACTGGAGGTTCTGCCACAGAACTTATGATGGCAGAGTTGGCAGCTTGGTAGCTGCGCAGCTTAATATCCTCGTTAGTTAGTCGCTTGTACTCGGCTACTAGCAAGCTTGCCCATGGTGGCGAATTAGCAAGGCAAACAGTTCATTTGCATCTCGATAAACATCATGTATGGCCGGTGCCTTCAATTAATATGGGCCATTGGATCTCTCCAGGAGGGGTAATATTAGCATTGCAAATCACTTACTCATGATAGGCTACCGGCACCATAAACTATAATTTTGGACAGCTTTGGCTTCTATTATACCCAAAAAAAAAAAAATGGACGTGTGTCATAAAATAAAGTACTGACGATCTAAATTAATTCTTAATATTTTCGTTACTTTTTATGGCATAGAAAAATATTATGTTAAATTGACCATAGAGTAATCTGAATTTGAGAATGTTCCTTTGGAAGATATTTTTAAACCCCTGCGCTGCGCTATTCGATAAGCTAGTGCTTGATGGAGCTTTTCCTGGAGCTCATTAATGAACGTTTATTAGGACTGACCAAGTCACTAACAGAAACCTATTTTAAGGAAAGCTCGATATAAGCCTCTTCTATGTTTAAGAGCATTGTGCCTTTAAAGGAAAGAAATCTAAATCTTCTCCGCGGATGGAAATTTAAAATTAAAATAACAAAAACATAAACCAAGTGACAAGAGATAACAAAATTAATTACGAGAACCGAGACACCACGAGGGGGCTCATCTCTAACCACGATTTTATTGCCCAAACTTGAGCGTGCGGTGCACGGATCGATACGTTAGATTAAAGGAAAAAAATTCGTATTTAACAAACATTTAATTTATTAATAATATCTCTTGGAATGATAATAAAGTATTTCGTTATCGAATGAAGCAGAAGGAGAGCTCACTCTATTGGATAATCGAGAGTCGAGGCCGAAGGATTTATTTACTCAAAAAATTGGAATAGATTAGTTATTATTTTATCAAACTTATGACAGAATAGTCATGCTTATCAATTAATATAGAAGATCGTGTGTCAGAAGTTCCTCATTACTCTCTTTCACGTGATCGGAGCCGTACGATCTGTGTAATCCGCCATCAATCAGTGTTCTCCGGCAATCCCCAGCCGTCCGTCCTTCCACGTCGAGCGGCGGTACAAGGTTTCCGAATCGTCGGCAGGAAACGGGCGACGGTTGGCTTGAACGAAACGAAGTAGGATACTGGTTTGGGGCAAACAAAGCCGCGATACGTAGCAAAAGGAGATAACGAAACGTACCGACGGTGAGGGGAATTTTAACGGCGCCGAAGGGGCAACGCCGTTCCGTTGCGTTATGGGCACCGCCTGTGCTTGGCGACGGACGAGTCCTGACCACGTACTGATACATAGCGCCGTTTGCACTTGACCCTTTATTAACAATCCTTACCATCATTTTAATTTAATGTCATAATCTAAACGAGGACTCTTATCCATCTATCATTTACAACAAGTGATCATATTATTTAACATTGGTGGAAAATGTTCAACTAATAAACATATTTGTGAAAAGTGGTTGCATTTATTTTATTTTTTTACATTTTTTATTTAGGTTGTATTGGATTATTTTATGCCCATTTCAGTAGCTATTTATAAGTTAAACACATGTTAACTAATTGTCTTATGTCTAGATTTTTTTTGAGAAAAAAATTACATCTATAATTACATAATATATATACAAAGAGAGAGAGAGCATTGGTTAAAATTAGGTTGATTGAATTTATATTCAGATCCGATCAAATCAAAACTCTATAATAGAATTCCTACATCAATGATACAAGCTATTGAATATGATCTACTATCTCAAAATTGCTTGCATATAGAAAGTCATATGATTTAAAGATCTCTAATCTATGCATCAAGTAGTCAAAAAATAGATCATCTAAATAAAATTAAATTAGATATATTTTTTGATCACTTGATGCATAAATTAGAGATCTTCGAATCATATAATTTTTGGTGTGCAAATAAAATAGTATATTACATCCAATGGCTTGGATCGATGTAGGACTCCTATTAGTCAGTTTTGATCTGGCTAAATCTGAGCACAAATTCGATTGATCTTATCTAAATCTGCTTTATATATATATATATATATATATATATATATATATATATATATATATATATATATATATATATAATATTTTTTATTAAATATGATAATAAAATAATTTTTTTTCTTTGTACAAAAACTTCTATATTAGATTTATCATTGTTAAAAAGTAGCAGATTCCTTTTACGATTAAAATGCATGCATACCATTTTTTATGATTAAAATATATGCATACTTTTAAATATATAAAAATAATATTTTATATTATATAGATATTTTATATTATATAGTGAAATAAAAATTAGAATGAAATTTCTTTTGTAAAATAAATACTATTTGATATAACAACCATCCCATACTATGAAATGAGGAAATAAGAGCAGTAAAGCCACATTTTCTTCTTGACAAAAGTTTTGCTGACATAATAATTTTAGTTTTATCAACATAGTTATATATATATATATAGCACAAAATGCCGATTAAACAAGTTTACGTTATTAATAGTCATAAACGAAAATAGCAATTCGAAGAATGTAAAAGGCTAAATAATCCCTATTATTTTAAGGTCCTGTGAACGGCCGTTTTGTGGTTCATAAAATAGCACGTCCAGCGGTAAGGTGACGGGTGGTGAGAGATCCTTCAAAGTTGTATTTACTGGCTGGCTTCTATAAAACGGGCGGGCCTGTCCCTCCAGAGCGCGCACTCCCTGTTTCCTACCGTACTCCAATTCCAGTTCTCGGTTCCCGTAATCGGTACGCGCACACATCCCGCCACCATTCCCCACTCCTGATCGCATCCTAGCCGTCGATTCGGCGATCTACGCCGTGAACGCGATGTGGCGCTGCCGCCGTCTCCAGGAGATGAAGCGCCTCTTCCGGTGTGTGGAGGCGCTCGCCGCCGTCCTCCTCCTCTCCTGGTCCTCCGCCCGCCTCCCCGCCGCCGCCCGCCTCTCCGGCGACCTCCTCCGTCGCCTCGCCGCCCTCCTCCTCAGTCCCCGCTTCGTCTTCCTCCTTGGCAACGCCATCGTCCTCGTCCTCTTCGCCAAGTCCGGCCACTCCTCTCCTTCCCCCGCCGCCGCTTCTCTGCCCGCCGGAGCCGGCGACATCTACGACGAGTTCGTCGACCGCCAGAGACGGATGATGCAGTACCCGGCGGCGGAGGTGGTGTACGAGGACAAGAAGGTGTGCGTGGAGGGGCGAGCGTGCCACAGGAGCCCGTCGGAGAGAATGGAATGGGGTCCGAGGGCGCCGGAGTTCCGGCGGTCAGTCACGGAGGTCGAGAGTTCCAAGCAGCCGGTGGCGTCGGAGGAGGATGCGGAGGAGTTCCGGCGTACGGTTGAGGCGTTTATCGCGAAGCAGTTGAGGTTCCACCGGCAGGAGTCCATGTCCATGACCGTTGGCTCCTCCGCAGGAACAGCAGAACCGGATAAATAAAAATAATACCAGAAATTAAACTTAGAATGGAAAAATCTCTCTGTTTTTTCCTTTTCTCGCTTATATTTCTCCATAAAATTTGTAAAAGCTGCAGATTATTCAGAGAGAGTTTCATTTCGGAGAAAAAATCCTTATGTGGACATCATTGACCCGAGGATGTTTTCGTAATTTCATATTTTCTTGTGGGTTTTTTTTCAAAGTTTTTTTTTTTTGCTTCCTTCCTAATGCCTCGGTAAATTGTTTCTTGAGGTATGTTGCTGGAAATGTGAAAACAACCGGCTTTGATTAATATGATCATCTGTGAACTCATAGATCACCTCGAACCCTCTTTAATTCCTATCGATCCATATCCTCTGCTCTTTATTCCCAAAGGTTTCATTTGTATTCAAGTGTTTACAGTCCTTGTTTTTCTATCCATGTCTTGACCATCATTTGCTTTTTTTGATAAACAAGTGGGAAAGGCCACCATCTCGGTTTAAGCCTAAATCATAAGATTTATTTTGTAGTATTCAAGAAGATTGATAGAACAAAGAAAGTGTTTAGGTGCTCTTCTTTGTCCAGGCTCGGTCACCTGGTTGAGTGGTTGTCAGTATACTCCCCAGATGGTGCTTTTTTTCCTTTTCAGATTAAAGCAAACATCATTAGTTTAGCTCTAAGTGGTCAATGCTCTGAAAGATATAGGATTGTGATGCATTTCTAAATTAATCTAGTAATAATGCAAGATGCCAATCACTTGTTCCACAAGTTCTGCTGCTTAAGGCACCATCTTTCTTAGTCTACACTTAATTTAAGAATATATCATTAGAGCGAAAACTTAATGTAAGAATATGAATACATGGACCAAAATGCCGTTCTTTCTTTATTTGCTGTTTTAGCGGAGAGCGTATAAAGACATGCTTTTTAAGCGGTGAGGCAAATGCGTTTTGGCTCCATTTATCTGCTTTCTTACGTTTGATTTAATATATATTTAATGAGTTGCATTCGTCCGCAATCTTATTCCTAAAGAGGATCCTTTATTCCTTTTTCTTTATTTTTAATTCTGCTCTCGTGAACGTCTTTTCATTTGGGGTATTAAGAAAACTCTATCAAAGAGGGATAATGAAATCTAAGAGATAAATAGATATATGACTAATCATATAGGATCTATGTTTTAGAACATCTTATTAGATGATACTATTGAATTTTTTAATATTTTATTGACTAATTGTTACGGATAAGAAGCAACATTGGAAGGAAGAAAAATATCATAATTATCATAAATCTGCAAGTTGCAACTAAAGGAGCGGGCTCTCCACAAGACCACAACAAATCCGTAGACTATTATAGAACCTATGTGAAGTGGAAATTATTCTT
Organism: Elaeis guineensis; assembly: GCF_000442705.2. NCBI lineage: Eukaryota > Viridiplantae > Streptophyta > Magnoliopsida > Arecales > Arecaceae > Elaeis > Elaeis guineensis. The sequence goes on from NC_026005.2 coordinate 22,522,043, forward strand.
GATTCCATATTTTGAGTAAATCTACACTTTCAGTGCTCATCCACTTTCTTTTTACATAAGAATAGACTAACGAAAGCACAATTTATTATGATTTCCATCTCAACTAAACAAAAGTCGCATAAATTCTGTGACATGAGGTTGAATTAAATATTCTTGAAAAGCTTTGAAAAATGGTTATGATCTTTTCTTGTATTTTTTTAAAATACCTCGGATTTTGAACCTTTCCAGTTTCCTACCACTATTGAAACTTTCTTTTCTTTTTTTTTTTTCAAGTTAGTTATCAATTTTATTTATTTATTTATTTATTTCACCACTGCGACAAAATATTGTTTTCACTACTTTGAAATGCCAAAACTACGAGTCAGTTGCAGTTTTCCTTCCCAGAATTAATGGTAGGCACGGTTTGGAAAGATTAACCAACAAATGGAGTCCAACAAGTTTTACTTTATTAAATGCAGAAATGCGCCTCCTCTAGGATGAGCTGATGCTGGGCTCTGCCCATACGCCAAAAATCTAGTATCATGGTCAACTATTACGCTTCCCTCTGTGCCATGTAATGAAACAGAGGAGCCTTGCTGAGGTCAATCCAGCAAATATGCTAACAGCTGTCCAGTTCCCGAAGGGGAAAAAAATCCTTTTATATTTGAGCTTTGTCTTCACATCCTACGGATGCTGTAAAGCTGTCATGGCCTCACATGGTCACATGGGATCTTACCATCCGTGGGAAAGCTAGGACAGAATTCCATTCCCGTCTCCGAATTCCATCTGCATAAATTGACATCACATATTAGCAAAAAAAAGGACCATAAATTGATGCTTAACTTTGCCGAGCAAGTGATCATAACCACCCAATCAATGTCCTTGGGCTTATAGGCTCGTCAAACTCTCCTGGCGGCTAGCACTGGTTGGTTCTTCGGAGACCTCCAATGTGGCCCGTAAGAAATGTCCGTTGGGGAATGAGATCCTTTGCCATACTAAAAAAACTATCACAAGATGCTGTGTATGGTTGGATGTTGTCCACGTGCATTCTGTTCAAAATATCTAAATATTTTTGAGATTTATAAATTCTTTCATTTTTAGTATTATTACACGCATGCATGAGTGTATGCAGCCGTCCATCTTATAATAGGCGGCGTCCAATCATACACAATACTTTATGATATTTTTGAGTATTGCAGAAGATCCGTTTCCATTCGTAGGTTGACATGGCTCATGGTCAGAAATGGTTTCAATGATCTTCAACTTGAAAGTGATTTCATTTTATTTTCTTTATTTTTTTTAATTTTATAAATATATTGTGAAAGCAAATACAGATAAAGAAGAATTGACAGTAGATATGGGCAACGGACTAGGCCATCCATTACATGGCTCGGCCCGATACGAAATGGGCCATGCCTAGGATAGCCCCTCAGCTACAGTAACGAGCCGTGCCAGATACTGCCCATTAGAAGGGGCCAGACTGGGCTGGGGGTTTGTGGCCCGCAGCTCCAGGCCCGACATGGCCCATAAGGGCCTAGGTTTGCACGGCCCGCGGCCCCAGGCCCGGCACGGTCTATAAGGATCTGGGTTAGCATGACTCGGTCCGATTCAGACACGGTCTAAGCCCGTCACAGCCCACATGAGATTTTTTTTGTAAAAATAGATGTGAAATTTTTTTTGTAAAAATAAAAAATCACCTTGTAATGGTGGGGGGTTTGGTGTGGACCCCTATCAATTTATTAATATTAATCAAAATGATACAAGAAAGGAAAAGAGGCCAGACTTAACCTCCCAATACAATAAGGAAGAGAGAAGAAATTGAGGTAACTCACCTCAATAATTAAAAGATAAAACTAAAAAGTTACAAATATGAGAAATTAATAATTAAAAATCTTACTGATCATTATGTATTGTCGGTAGTATTTGTGTTGTCGCCGTTATCGGATGTTGTATTATATCCACATTTATCTTGAAGTCTCGCTTCGACATCTAACTAATCTTTGAAGCAGAACAGTATCTCAATTATTTCATCAGCCATCCTACTCTTTTTTTCATCCAGAACTCGTCGATCTATACTAAAAGTAGATTTCAATGCTATTGTGGATATCGACACAGTTAAGATATTATGTATAATGACAGATATTACAGGATATTAATTTTTAATACTTTTTCCCCATGCTAATACATCAAGATTTTCTATTTGATTTTCATCATATACAAATTGAAGATCATTTCGTAAATAAAATTCAAGTTCACTACTTAAAGATAAAGATAAAGATAAATTTGAAAAAATATGTGTATGTCTCCTATATGCAATAAATGAGAAAATAGATGATAAACGAGAAGTACTAGAAGAAGAGGTGGAGGTTTGTGAACGAAAAGCATTAGATCCACAAATCTTATCATCATATAAAGCATCAATATCATGAAGAAGTTGGTTTACTTCAGCTTTAGAGGGTTCAAGATTTTGATTCATATTTTCACAATATGCATCAAGTAAAATCAAAACGCTATTTAATTTAGCACGTGAATCAAATATAGTAGCTAAATTATGCATAGGACATATCCTGTTCTAATACTTATTCCATTTAGATTCTATTTTATAAATAATAGACTATAAAGTATCATCATATCTATATTGTGTAAATTTTTGACTTTGCCAAGTACAACATAGATATGATGATTTTTTAGAGCCTATTATTTATGAAATGGAATCTAAATAGAATGAGTATTGGGACAGGATATGTCCTATGTATAACTTAGCTACTGTATTTGATCTATGTGCTAAATTAAGTGGCGTTTTGATTTTACTTGATGCATATTGTGAAAATATAAATCAAGATCTTGAACCCGCTAAAGCTGAAGTAAATCAACTTTTTCATGATATTTATGCTTTATATGATGATAAGATTCGTGGATCTAGTGCTTTTCGTTTACAATTCTCCATCTCTTCTTTTAGTACTTCTCGTTCATCATCTGTTTTCTCATTCATTGCATATAGAAGATATACACATGCTTCTTCAAGTTCATCTTCATCTTAATCTTTAAGTAGTGAACTTGAATTTTAATTACGAAATGATCTTCAATTTGCATATGATGAAAATTAAATAGAAAATCTTGATATGTTAGCATGATGGAAAAATATTAAAAATTAATATCCTGTAATGTCCATCATTGCACGTGATATCTTAGCTATGCCGATGTCCATAGTAGTATCGGAATTTGCTTTTAGTGCAGGTCGATGAGTTTTGGATAAAAAGAGTAGGATGACCGGCGAAACAATTGAGATGCTGCTCTGCTTCACAGATTGGTTGGATATCGAGACAAAACTTCAAGATAAAAGTGGACATAATACAATATCCGATGACGGTGACGATACAAACACTACTGACAATGCATGACGATCGATAAGATTTTTAATTATTAATTTATTATATTTATAATTTTTTAGTTTTACCTTTTAGTTATTGAGGTGAGTCACTTTAGTTTCTTCTCTCTTCCTTATTGTATTCGCAGGTCAGGCCTAGCCCCCCTCTCTTTCTTGTACCATTTTGATTAATATTAATAAACTAGTAGGGATCCATGTCAAATTCTCCACCGTTACAAGGTAGTTTTTTATTTTTACAAAAAAAATCCCATATCTATTTTTACACAAAACATCTCACAAAAAAAATCCCCCACGCGGATCGTGTCGGGCTTCAACCGAGCCTAGATCAGGCGGGGCCGTTCGTGGCCCACAGGCCGTACCAGCCTAGGCCCTTATGGGCCGTCAAACCCCTAGCCCAGTCCGGCTCCTTCTAATGGGCCGTGCAAAGCACGGTCCGTTTCATGCTAGGTCGGGCCATGTAATGGGCGGTCCGATTCGTTGCCCATGTCTATTTGAAGAGTTTGTCCTTTCATGTGGACGCAGCCATAGAATGATAATGCGAGTATTACTCGAACTCCATATTTAAAAAAAAAAAACTAAAAAAAATTGGATTAATGGATTAAAATTCTTGTTTGGTCATGCAATCTTGTATCCCAAATTCCAATTGTACGCCCCGTTTTGAAGGACCAACTTTTAGTGCCGTTTGGCTTCAAATCTAAACAAGGTGAAGAAGAAATCTCTTCAATTGAATTACATACAATATATAAATATAAAAAAGTCCAACTATAACAGATTTTGATAGCAATTCTATGAGAGACTTTGAGTATGATAACAACTCCATAAATATCAAAAATTGGTTATATTGATATGAATCTTGATAATCTTTTACATTCATTATCTAGGTGTCCGGTGGAGGGTGACGGTGCTGCCTTGTATCATACAACATAGATGATTTGGTATGGAAAATCTTCTATAGAAAAGTATATTGCAACCTCTGAGCTCTCTAATAAGGGTCTTCGATTGGCAACGCCGGACACTGGCTATCAATCTTTTTCATTCCTTAGTTAGATACCTCCGTCCGGATTATTTGAGATCAATTTTGATGGTGCAGTTCCTACTCAGATGTAGCGACGTTGGCTTCCTTAACGGCCTGTTCTTCGTGCTGAGGCCCAAAGGTTCTCAAAGGTGAATTGCGAGCGGGCTAGAAAACCTACCAGTACATGTTATTCTCAAAGGTGACTCTGACATGGTAATGCTTTAATTAATGGCTCGCCAATTAGTACCCACCAAGCTTTCTCCAATGCTTTGCCATATTTGGTACTTTAAAGATTCTCTTTCCCAGCTCCGAGCATATCATTTTTTTCGGTGAGGTATTTTTACCTATCTTGTACATCCAAACATAGAAGCTCTTGCTTCCTCTTCTTCTTCTTCGGAAGAGAAGGGAGGTGAGAGAAGAAAAGAAAAAAATGTTCAACCTTTACAGATGTGGATAGACATAAATAAGACGCTGGAAAAGGGATCTATGCTCTCAATTATAAACTGGCTTCAATCCTTTCCGGAATGAATCTAGTAGTCCCAAATATCCATCCATTATTAGGCATATACTGATATTATTCCCGCATAATCTGACGCACCAAGCATTAAAGGCCTTCCCAAAAGTCTCATTCCCTGACCGAAACGACAAGATATATCCAAATACTTGATCACAAGGGTATCTATTCCTCTGTTCGGTGCCGTCAGCATCAGAAGGAATCCTACGGTTTGAAGCTCACAGCTAGCTCTCCGTGTGGAATTCTTAAACCCTCTCTGCATTATTTGAAGATAATTTTTGAGAGGGGAATCTCGCTATCCACCTATGCCTTTCATGTTATTTATCCAGACATAAAAGCGTCGACGGTTTAATGGAATCGATCGATCAGGTTGTCGTGATAGATATAATTTTCTTATGATACATATTTTCAGGAAAATGCTTCGTCTTTCTCAAAACCTCCTTCCTAATCCACCGTTTTTGTGGATCACAAAGGTAAAGTTGGCTTTTCGGTCCTCATCAAAACGCCTAACTACTGTGTTTGGTACCAAAAAATCAGCCTTACAAGCATTCCATGGAGGTTATCAGAAACGGCATCTTATTTTTATATAACGTGCATCATTATATTTCTTGGAGATGTTTTTTTTTTAAAAAGGAATGTTTGACAAACCAGGATGTCAAAAAAACCTACTCTTTGTACCCAAAAAAAAAAAAAAAGAGCCTACCCTGAAAAGCGGTAATTAGGATTGCTTGTTATTATAATGTAATTTTTATTTTAAAAAAAAAAAAAAAAACCAATGTTGTTGCGAGAGGAAACTGCCTATCGAGATCAATCCTCTGTTGAAACACATTCTAGATAATGTGGTGAGGTCATATCAGCTAATAATTCAAGATTACTAATTCAGCCAACCACGTTGATGAAATCTGCATCTAACATTTATGACTAACAATTTCGATTTGAAAAAAATGAGACAGATTTCTCTTTTAATAAAAAATTATAATTTAATAAATTTACATATTCTGACTGGTAGTCTACGAATCCAATCTCCATATAAAAGAGGTACAAAGAAGACCTTTATGTAAGCAAGCAAGTAAATACAAATATCTTAAAGAAGGATAAGACCTAAGGGAGGAGGAAAGAAAATTTTCTCTACTTTTCCGACTCTCGATATATTTTTTCTCTACTATTTCTAAAGCTCCGACTAACTTAAGCATCAAAGGATTCTTCAATAAAAAATCTTGACAAATATGAACTTTCTTTACAGATACTTTCTAATATCATGGATCATAGATGGTATCAAACTCCAATCACATTTGTATTTCTTTGAAGCCTTGCAGCAACAAATCCATTTAGTTTGAGCATTAAAAATGGCAAACCTTGCTGCTGCCTTTGCTATAGAAAGCGCTAAAGCACAGTGTTCGTGGAATTTCAAATCAAATGTTTCGCATGGCACAAATGGCAGAGAAATCTAGTGTTATCATCGGATTCTGGTACTTCGATTATAAAAGATGCCATTAGCCAAAGGATGCCATGAAGATAAGTATGTAGTACAAGTACTCAACATTGGGCTCACAATCCTACTTTGCTTTTAGTAAGCCCATGATAGCCCAGCTAATTGCCAACTCAAGTGATTCTTTTTTTTTTATTTTTGGGTACAAAAGCTCAAGCGATTCTTTAACAACTTTCACAACAATTAATTAATGGGGAGTCTCAACCCCTCTCGATTCAACCAAAAATAATTAGCTAACAGAGATTGCTATTCAAAGTTACAAGCAGATGGAGCCGCTGTTCTTCTTATAAGACCAAGTAGTCCATTGAGTTTTACATCAATTTATACTCTGTTTTGACTCCTCCGATCACATGAATTGGACACCCACTTCTTAGCCTTGGAAACATTGCCCATTTCTCTAGGCTGGAGTCTGGATCGGTCACCTTCCACCTAACCAACACTAGCTCATCAGTCCATACAGGATATCTGCTTATTTGAGTTTAGCAGAGATTACATAACAAAGCCACAGGTTTAAAATATGATTTCCAATATCCCAGATACTCAACAATTATAATAACAAAGCCACAGGTTTAAAAGATGATTCTACTATCCCAGAGAAATTAAAAATATGTCTAGAATCTACGATGGGGCATGGTATGTTTTAGAAGTCAAAGTCATAGTATGTTATCGCATAGAATGATGAGGCGCAGCATGTTATCCTAAATGAGCAAGCCACCTGAGTGATCTGATATAACTACTACCATATACCATATTCAAAATCCAACCATTCAAAATATAGTTCAGAGAACAAGGCACTTTCCTAGTTGTTATATCAAGCCATGCGCAAAATAATTCCATCGTGACTAAGTCCCTAGGAAAGAGCCAGATAGAAGTTACCTGAAAGTTGTTACAAGTCGATGTAGAAAGACCAGCATCATGGCCTTGGCCAGATTCATTCCCAAGCAAGTCCGACCTCCCGTTCCGAAGGCCAAGAAGCTGTAGGGCTTGGGGTCTTCCTGGTGAGAAGAAAAGATGAACTTAATATCTGCTGGAAGACTGGAAGAAAGGTTCCAAGCTTAACTCAGACCAATTCCAACGAATACGGCCATAACTAATATATTTTCTCTCCATTTGGTGCTTGCTTCTGTGCAACCTCTGCTGTTTGGCTACTACAAGTAAAAAAGACAGCTCAGATGCACACAATAGAGGCGGAGACATGTTACAAAACGTTAAGGGCTAGAATATTGCTGTGGAGTTGGCCTATGAGAGATTCTATTTGGCATTTTAAACTGAAAACAAATTCTGGGTCTTCGAAAAAACAAGGGAACAAAAGGGGAAAAAAAAAAAGAACCAAACGATTCATGGTCATCTCTAGACCAGGTTACTTACATCAAACCTTGATGGATCGAACTTGACTGGATCGTCATATACAGCTGGATCATAGTGGATAGATCTTGCATCAACATTCACAATCCAATCCTTTTTAATCTGAAATCCTGTAATTGAGACGAGCAAGCTCTATTGTCTCAGTAGATGATGTCAGTGCATTACTCTGTCGTAGAGAAATTAATTGAAAGGATATGTGCAGATCAGATTTGCATATAATGGAAGCGATGGTTCCAAAATAACCAGAAGACAGAAGGGAAGAAGATATAAGAATTACTAGTGAAGTACAAGACTGGAAAAAGGTAATAGATATTCACAAGAAAGAAAAGGTTAAATTCATTTTTTTTAACCAAGTTCAAGTTACGTTGTACATAATTTATACGAATATTAATAACTTTTCTTTAAAAAAATATATATATATATTCATAACTGTTATACCATGCATAGATAACTTAGGCCTGAGAACTAAATACTCCCGATGTTGATTTGTAAAGTCTTCTTGATAATATTCAACTTCCCCAACCACACGCACACATAAATGCACAGATAGACAGACAGAAAGAGATCAGAGAGAGAGATGACCCGTATGATTTAGTCTTATCTATTTTCCATAACAAGCTTAGAGGCATCTTTTATGATTTAGAGTGAAGAAAAAAGTAGGTAAAACCTAGTAAGTGTTCACTGAGAGGGCCACCAGACAGTTCAATATCGATGGGGATATCAAAAAGCAACAACCTCCTCATTCCTTTAGAGGGAAAATGGAGGAAGCGAAGAGCTTCCCCCAGCTTTCATTAGGGTTAGAAGTATCTACAGATTTACATAGCTAACAGGGTCCACAGCACAATGGGAGTACAACGCATAGGAACAACATACAGAAGCAAATGAGAGGATCGGACAGAAGCATGGCCAAAGAGATTAAGATGTCTGCTAAGGCAACAATGAACTGAGAAGATTTAGGAGGGCTTGGTGGCTTTCTTTTGTTTTTCCACTGCTAATGTTCTCCCAGTCCTAGTGAATGAAGGTTTGAAGGGCTTGCAAAGAGTTGCATAGTATTTGTTTTTTGAAAAGGTCCAGAAACTCACAAAAAAATTCTATTAAGTTTCTTAACAAATCTAAGGAATGATATAAATTAAGAAAAAGTTTAGAGCCTGTTTGGATGGTTGGGCCAAAAGTCTTGTGGGATTTGGGGCCCAACCATCATCCTAGACTATCTTTTAAGTGGGCTAGCCCGAATCCTATAGGGAGTAAAAAATGACCTATTGAGATAGTTTTTTGTCTTTCTGTGAGATTCAGACCAGCGCACTCAAAAGGTAGTCCAGGATAGTTATAAACATAGGCCTAGACCAATCTATAATTCAATATTTTTGGTGGCTATACTAGTCCAACCCATGAATCTAATGGGATTCTGGCCCAACCATCCAAACAGGTCCGTACAGTGTTAGAGATCCTTGATCTTTTTTCATCAAGAAAGGCTTCCTATTCTCAAACAATACAGCAATTCCAATATACTAGGTACACATACATACCTCCAATCTGGCAGTCCTTCAGTGCCACTCTTGGGAACCAGGAAACTATTGTTGCCATCCTCAGGGATTCCTTTACAATCTACACGGCAATAATCTTTACCAGCATAAACCATGCAAGATGTAACAATGTGAAATCATAGATACACATTAATAGCTTAAACAATAAACAGATTATGCTGGGGGTTTTTCTATTAGAAACAATACATTTAGGCTATCATTTTCATAACTATCAGACCATGTTAAATACATAAACCTTCTTATGGTCTATACTCCATATCCAAGTTCTTTTTTTGGTAACATACTACATATCCAAGTTATTGCTCCAATCCCATGATGACTACCAGAAATATGTATATACCATATTTGAATGACACCACAAACCTCAAATCTACATCATCATTTCAGTACCAAGGTTCACTGAAACCAAGTGAGGCAGCAAAGAGTGTTGAGAATGCATACCTTACAAGCATATGACATTTCATTTAGTGCTTCAAGCCCCAGAGGAAAATGAGAAAGTTTGAGTGCTAACTCCAAATGCAATGCCTGTCATAGTAGAAGTTTATTCACCACAATCATATGAATAATTGAATTCAGACACAATCACTAACTGAAAAGCCTATTTATTCATTGTTCTTCAGAAAAAAGTACAACTGAATAAATAAGTAAACAAACACACACACACACACACAGATATATATACATATATATATATATATATATATATATATATATATATATATATATATATATATATATATATATATATATATATATATATATATATATATATATATATATATATATATTCATCCATTTTTAACTCACTCTTAGTCCATCCTGGACCTCTTGGTTCTCATCTAGGTACTTGACCATCCATGCTATTGCACTTGCTGTTGTAATTTGTCCTGCATGTGCATTAATTCTTAAGGAATGTCCACATACCCAATTCTCTATGCATTCCTCAATATAAAAGTACAGTAAAAGTATAAAATATTAAAAACAGAGATATCTTTCATTTTTACCTGCAATTATTAGCGTCAAAATGTTATCCAGAATTTGTGTATCTGTCCATGGGTCATCATGCAGAGATTCATCCCTTACAAGAAGCCATTGTAAGAAGTCCTCGTGACGCTCCAAGCTTTTTCTCCTTGATGCTATAATTTTCCTCAATGTATTATCAATCCTTTTCCTAGCCTACCTCACCAAGTGAATATTCGCATATTAACATAATTAAGTAATTTTTTCTTCCTTTTTTTCTGAAAAGTAAAATATTACTTCTTAAAAAGACAAGAAAGGCAATAGAACATCGAGATATGAATTTAATTACCTTGACACCTCTATAATATCTAGTTCCCAACAACTTAAGAGGAAATGCTAGCATTGCTTCGCTTACTTCAAAGACATCCTTCCTTAGCATTTCCAGTTCATCCTCTTCCTCTAAGCTTATTAGCATCTTACATATTGCATTGAAGGTTACCTTGAGAATAATAATAATAAGTTTAATTACTTTGTATGACATGAGAGAAAAAAGGCTTATTAAAAGTTTTAAAATTGTTTGGGATGTCAAGTTCTCATACTAGCTTTGCACAGCAAATTTGCTATGAAATTCAAATATGAATGACTGGACTATATATATATATATATATATATATATATATGCCCTACAAAACACACCTTTAAAGCTTCATTAAACACCATCACATTTCCTTTCTGTTTCCAACTGCATAAAGTCTTCATGGTTAACTCATCAAACATAGTGATCGATGAAGCCATAGAATTTAGCGTGAAGAGTTTGGAGATTCGACGCCTGGTGAGCTTATGTTGTTCATGAGAAGCACAAAGCAAGCTTTGATTCCCCAAGAGCTCTGCAATCGATCTTATGTACCTCTTTGAGAAATCAATAGACTCACAGTTGAGGATTGCTTTAGCAGCTTCAATGCTTGACACAAAAACATGTGTCTCCCCAAGTATGCTTGTCTTGAAACAATTTCCATACCTACAGAAGAGAGGAGAGAAATTAATGACCCAGAGATAGATGGCAAAGGTCAATAAACATGAGGCTTTACCCAAGTCGTAGCCAAAACCTGAGTTTGGTTTGTGGGTTTAATTCTTTCAGCCCTGGATATACTTGGGAACCAAGTGAAACCTTGTTCCAAGAAGTAGGAAAGCTGAGTTCCCTGTGAATCTCTCCTATCTGAGGACTAGTCCTGGATATTTCGCAAAAGTGAAAGTATAAGATATATGCATCTTCTACAGGGGGCACGTATAAATTCCCACGCTACCTACGCTAATATCTGTTTCATATATTCTACACGGAGTTATAATGTAAATGTGCTTACATTTTAGTTTGTGCTGGTCCACACACAGCAGGTTATCGGGTTTATTCAAACTAAACATATCCATAGGCCTCCATGATTAAAAGAAGATTATATAATAATTATCTTCCATAGTGAATTAGATGCAAACGCTCTTGGGTCAAATTTGAACTTTTCCGGAAGGATGGTTGAATGGAAAGGACTAGTTCCTGATAAATAGGTAATAAGTGTACTTTTATGTAATATTTATACTCCTTAGGGCCTTATATGCAAACATGTTTTTGTCCAGCTAGATGTGCCGAGCCTAATGCAGACTCCAGTGAAGTACTTTTTTCACAAACAACTTCCAATCCGGTGTTAATATTACTAAGAAGTTCTTTTGCTAGAAGTGATAGAATGTCTACCATCTATAGAGATTTAGATGTTCTCGAGCTCAGGCAAGTTCAGCTAGTCTTGGCAAGGCCGATGAAGACACTAGTTCAATCTCAATCTATGCGTACAAATCTGCATATCGAGTAAACTTTTACGTAATTATGCTGGCCTCAAGTTCCAACTAAGAAGAATGCTAACCCTACTATGAAACCTTTTCTTTTGTTCCCGTACGTCCTCGCCTCCTCCTCTCCGTCTCTAAAATTTCGACCAGTAATTAAACCCTAATTGTTCTCATCTTTCGGACTGAGAGATTGGAAGAGAACCTTGTGGAGATCTCTTTTGACCTAGGATTTCCATCTCTCTATGTATTCTCATAAACAAGGTTTTGATCGGTTCTTCATCAATTGTTACAGTGATCAATACAAAAGTTTTCAACAGAACCAGGAACTATCTGGAAAAAAATTTCTATGAATAAAAACAACAATCAAGGTGCTGTTACCGGATATGCCTCGTCGCAACAAAATCATAGAACCCTTTGCTGCTATTGTTTGCTGCCATAAACGCCAGTGTCTCTCCAATCCAAGGAATTCCTCTGTTCCCTGGGGGATAACTGGCAACCCTGGCCGCCCAGGTGTCCGTTAAGACCTTCAGGACCCAAAGAACTACGCTTGTGATCAAAGATAAAGAAAGGAGATGGAAGAGGAGAAGAGGTGGGTGAGAGAGGAAGTCCACCATCATCTTCTCTCTCTTTACTAATGGCTGGCATCCCCATGGGTCCTTCTTAAAGCCAGTGGGTTATCTGGTGCTGCATTCTCCCTTCCCTTCTTCTGTAGGAAGTGGAAGACCGTCTAGTGGAGAGATGGGGTCGCCATCCAGATAACAAACAGCTAATGACAAGAAATCTTTCCCACTTTTTTCAAAAAGGAGTGATGGTAAATAAGATAGACCACCTTGGGACAGCATCGTGGTGCCTTTGAAGGTATTATTATTATTATTATTATTATTATTATTATTATTATTATTATTATTATTATTTTTTATTTTTTTTATGTGAGCCTTTGAAGGTGTTCGTATCTATACAAATTTTCATTCTTTTTCTTTCTACAGACACCATTGGCTTAATTTTTGTTGTACGATCTCCCAGTCAGGATTGGTAATACAATTACTCGTGTTCTTGTATGTTGAGTTAGCAACTGATCTTCTCATATTTTTCGATCTTTTGTGTCTTAAAATCATTTATGACAGATAAAATTAAATTATCCACCAAAGAAGTTTTTTTGGATGGCCTATTATACAATAGTAGCCCTGATTGCTAAATGTTGATGCACGTTCTTATACTCGATGAACTTGTTGCTGAAAAGTATCATCTGAATCTCATCTATTCTTGGTCTCTTATTTCCCTAACATCTTTTTCTTTAATTTGAACAAAGAAAGCATCCAGACCTAGGTCTCCAATCTAACCATTATGAGACAAGACAGAATCTTTATGCTGCATGGGTGGCGATGCAGAGTGCTGTGCAGCCTTCGATGGCTCGATGACTGCCATCAGAACATGAACGACCATCTTATGAGTATATGTATCACGTGCAGTATATATTATTTAATAACTATTCATTTTTTGATGGTGGTCTTTGGGAAGTGCACAACACTCTATGATCAACCCGCATACTTCTGAGGTTCCTGAGTATGACAAATATATACATATTTCATTTTCTTACTTTTATTTTAAATTTTTTTACAGAAAAAGCGATAGGACTAGCTCCATCCATTTTATTAAGAAAATAAAGGATACCTCCGTGCCTTAACCTGACTTAGCTGGCTTAAAAGAATTCGTTTTCTGGACAAAAATGGAAAATATAACCTCATCTATAAATTGTATGCCAAAATTAGATTAAAAGTTATAGTATGCTTATATCTAAATGGATTGACTTAAGGATTGCTAGCTTTCTATTTTCTGGTCTTCTGCCTAGAGGCGTATTTTGATGGGCTGGGCCAGACCAAACATTTTGTCATGCTTTGCACGCAAGACAAGAGGTTGAACTCAAGCTTAGCCTGCATGGTTCCAAATGATAGCAAACACATGATAGAAGCCATGGAGAACCGGTTAAAATTGTATCGACATCTTGTTAAATATTAGAAAAGAAATGGAGTAACGTGGGGATTAAAACATTGCTTCGAGATGTGATACGATCGCTTTCTCTATAGTGTTATTACCCCCACTATGGATGCTGTTGGAATTGTATGGCAATACACTTTCGAAAATCAAAAGGATAGCATATCTTGAGATTTTCATTTTAACGTTCGCACATAATTTTGGTAGGACAAAGGAAGACAAAGGCATAAAAAAGAATGCCAAAACAATCCCCCACTTGGTGGTTCGTGATATTACACCAATAACAAAGCCTATATATACAAGGACGTGTCACAAGTATTAAACCTCAATTAGTGAAAGCATCTCAAAGTCCAAACAAAGCAATGGTGTCCTAATGGATTAAATGTCGATTCTTACTGCCTAAATCAGAGAATGCCTCACATATGGACCTCAATAGTAGTGAAGAGCCTGAAATTTTTAGCACTTAAATGATCCCGTGCTACCTCCCATTTTCACGAGCCACTTCACAAAGTACGCTGACATTTGCTGGAAGCGGCACCACCTTCGTGTCCCATGTAGGTGAAGTCTCCAATCTTGACCGAAGTCCATTGGATTCCTCATTAAGAGCAAAACCGCTGACCCTCCCTTGACCCAACCTAGGTGTGACCTTCTAAATATCACAACATGAGTGAGCGTTAGATTTTGATAGGTACTGGTCAATAAAACAAGCCCTTTTAATCCAGCACTTATCCAGCCACGTATCAATGACTTATTTTTACCACATTAAGGAGGTGCTTGTTGAGGGGAGTGGAGGTCTGAAATCGAAATCGGAATGGATGACTCCCATTCCAACCATTTGGTTGGAAGGAATTTCATTCCGATTCCGATTCCAGGATGGAATATGAATGAATCAATCTATATAGAACTCAATCCCTCATCTCCTCTATGGATTCAATTTTTTATTCCAATTTCGATTTCGATTTCGATTTCGGTCACGAACCAAATACTTTGAGGGATTTGACCATTCCGATTTCGATTTCCATTCCCATTCTGATTCAGGTTACGAACCAAACATCCCCTAAACCTCTAAAGATGCAAGTCAAAAGAGGTTGTGTTCCCACCATTGGCGACTATTATTCGGTCCAACAAGGACTTTAGAAATCTTTCCATGGACCATCCAATTACATGGACAACAAATCCATTCTCTTTGAAGTACTTCTTATCATATTCCTTGAGAGTGCCTTTGTCAATGGGTCAATAAGGTTCTCCTTGGATCTCACGTAGGTAATTGTGATCACCCCTTTCGAGATCAATTCCTTTATATATTCATGCTTTAAACCAATATGTCTAGACTTTTTATTGTAAATCTTACTTAGTACCTTAGACATAGTCACCTGGCTATCACAATACAATGAGATGGTTGAAACCTGTTGTGGCCGCCATTCAATTTTTGCTAGCAAATTCTTTAGTCATTCTACCTCCTTATCGCCTGATGCCAATGCAATAAACTCTAACTCCATAGTCGAATGAGTGAAACAAGTTTGTTTCTCAGACGCCTATGAAATCACCCCTCCTCCAAGGATAAAAATCCATCAGGACGACGACTTGTTATCACCTCTACTAGTTATCCAACTAGTATCAATAAATCCTTTGAGTATTGTTAGAAAACCTCCATAAAACAATCCTAAATCCTATGTTTTCTTCAGGTATGCAAGGACTAAAGGGAAAGATATCCATTTCTGGAGATGGATCACCAGAGAGCATCCAAAAATTTTCTATAACATATTAACAAAGATTAGATCTTTACCTGATACGCAGCAGAATAGGGTTCAAATCTCTAAAAATTCTGAATCCAAAGCCTTGCAAAGGTTTGAACCTATAAACTCTCTACTTTGCGTGCATGCCAAACTTCACAAGAAAGTGGGATGAAGTCTTGAATTGAAGCACCTTCATAAGATAGCAAGAAAAGAGAGGAGAGAGCCTCTGATGTGATGCCTCACACCAGCAAGTGAGATGCCCAAAGGGCCTTCATGCCGTGGAGAGGAGGGACGCCCAAGGGAGCTCACATCAAGAGGGAAGGGTATGCCCACTCCTCCTTCACGCCTTCTCTCTCTCTCTTTCTCACCTTAGTACATAATCTAATTGTTATACTATGATGGTTAGAGGTCTTTCTTATTTATAGATGATTCTTCATAACCCATAAGATCAGGATTCTTAATTCAAATAGATTTTGAATTAATCCATCACTTATCTAAGGAGTCCTAAAGGAGATAGGATAGGTGCCTAACTAGGCACCCACATGCACCCATGCCTACACTCAAGTGTGGGGCGGCAATAACTAGCACCCCACCACCTCTTGATTGACCATGAGGAGAGAGAGTCTTAGTAAAAGTGGACTCTAAGAATCTAATCCAAATATGGATCAATTCGAATCCAATTCGAACATGATTCGAATCAATTTCGAAAAAGCTATTAATCCTAAATTGTTTAGAATTTAGGATCAAGTCTAACTTGAATTTTTCAATCTAATTAAGTCTAATTAAATCAGATCTAATCTAAAATTTATTAGTATTTAAATCTAATCTCTCATAGATTCTTTGGATCATAGATCAAATCTTGTTCATCCCCGAAATTGAATCTGAACCTCATGTCTAGTGCTAGCTAAATATAGTCAACTGTTTAATCCTGTATGATCCATAACTTAATTCTCAATCAAGTTAGTCTATATATCCAATCAAGTTATGTACTTTCAAATTGAACATATAGATATAGATCAATTCTTTCTTATGTCGCTTGATTTTATACGTGACTCCATAGGTTCGAACACTAAGCTGGTAGCACAGAAATCATTTTCTGTACTAATCGAAGTTACCATCTAGCAATA
Source organism: Elaeis guineensis (assembly GCF_000442705.2). Lineage (NCBI taxonomy): Eukaryota > Viridiplantae > Streptophyta > Magnoliopsida > Arecales > Arecaceae > Elaeis > Elaeis guineensis. The sequence continues at coordinate 22,538,982 of NC_026005.2, forward strand.
ATTATTAACATCCAAATAGATCGAATATTTATAAGATAATATTTAAAAATTTATGCATATGGTTACCGCATAATTCATCCTTTTAACCTTGAATGCTTTAGGATGATCTAGGGTTAAACAGTCAACCTTGACAGAGTCATCCATATTATATTTCAACCTTGCAAATCTATCACAAGGATTATCCTAGTCAAGATTTTACTAAATTGAAATACAGTGATGCATTAGCTCCCATAATCCGAAGAGATTAATTCCATCTTGATCCACACACAGACTTCGTAAGTACTTGACTGTACCCAGTAGCCTTCCGTCACTGCATTAGAAATGTAGATAGTCCGACATCAAAGCATAGTGAGTTGCTTACAAATTATTATAGTGATCTCAGGTCTAAGGGACACTTATGTCCATATGCTTCGCGAGCTGCTCTTGACAGCAGAGTGCTCAGCAGATGAATCACTTATTCAGTGACAATGTACTCTTACATCTCATCTGTATACCATATTAGTATCTCTACACTCTTTGGTTAAGAGGACAATCAATCTATATAGCACACAACGACCTTCACTCGATAAATGTCATCGTTCTTTAATGACGTATAATTTGATCGCGAACATGTTTAAAAACTATACAATAATTCTTCTTTATCAATTACTTCATAGTTCTAAGGACTTCATCATAACATAAGAGTTCTAACAAGAAAGATGTATCTTTGTGATGAATAATATCAAAATAAATTTTATTTATCGATCAATAATTCATATACATTTTACAAAAGGAATATAATCGTCCATACGATTGATTTTAGGATACATTTCCTAACAACTTTCATTTGGACTAAAGTCAATCGGGGTAGTATCTTATATCTATCTTCCATTTGTGATCATCAAACTCTTTGATTCTGAGAGCTTTAGTGAAGGGGTGGGCTAGGTTCTCCTTTTCATCGATCTTTTGAAGCTCGATGTCATCTCGATCCATGATTTCTCATACAAGATGATAGCGGTGCAAAATATACTTGGTACGTTGGTGTTGTTTTGGTTCTTTCGCCTGAGCTATGGCTCCAGTGTTGTCGTAGTACAGCAGAATGGGGCCATCAATAGAGGGTGTAACTCCAAGCTCGACGATGAATTTTCACAACCACATTGCCTCTTTTGTAGCTTCGGATGCAGCAATGTACTCTGCTTCGTATATAGAATCGGTCATAGTATATTGCTTGAAACTCTTCTAGCATATTGCTCCTCCATTTAAGGTAAATACGTAGCCCGACAAGCTTCTACTGTCATCATTATCTAACTGAAAACTACAATCAGTATATCCTACAAGTTTTAGGTCAGTATCTCTATAGATAAGCCATTGATCTTTAGTATTTCTCAAATACTTAGGAATTATCTTCACAACCTTCCAATATTTTTCATCCAGATCTAACTGATACATACTTACTACCTCTAGTGAATATGTCACATCCGATCTCGTATACATCACGACGTATATGATAGATCTCACTGTCGAAGCATATGGTATCCTACTCATACGGTCTCTCTCTTAAGGGGTAGTCGGACAATCCTTCTTAGAGAGAATAATTTCATGATCTATCGGTAGATAGTCTTTTTTAAAATTTCTTATGTTGAATCATTTCAATATGGTATCGATGTATGTAAATTAGGATAATCCAAGTAGCCTTCTAGATCTATTTCTATAGATCTTCATCCTTAAGATATAGGATGCTTCTTCCAAATATTTTATGGAGAACTGTGACCATAACTTCATACTTTGCAAAGCTGGAATGTCATTTTTTATTAACAGTATGTCATCCACATACAGTATAAGAAAGATGACTACAAAATTATTAGTCCATTTATAGATGTAAGGCTCTTCTCCGTTCCTAACGAAGCCATATATTTTGATCACCTTATCAAAATGCATGTTTCAACTCCTAGATACCTACTTCAGTCCATAGATGGACCTATTTAGTTTGCATATCTTAGATTCATCTGTGGATGTGAACCTTTTAGGTTATATCATATACACCTCTTCTTTCAGCTCTCCATTTAAGAAAGTGATTTTGACATTTATTTATCAGATCTCATAATCTAAGTGTATTGCTATTGCAAGCATAATCTGGATGGACTTGAGTGTTGCCATAAGAGAGAACGTCTCGTCATATTCTATACCATAACACTGACGGTAACCTTTGATAATTAGACAGACTTTATAGATCTTCACTTTTTTGTCTACTCCTCTTTTTCTTTTGAAAATCTACTTGCACCCTATGGATTTTATCCTTTCGAATAGATCAACTAGTGTCCATACACAATTGATTTACATGAACTCCATCTCGTACTTCATGGCCTCTAGTCATTTTTGAGAGTTGGGCTTTTGCATGGCATCTATATAAGTGATCGGATCTTCATTATTCTCATCTAGTTCGATAGGATCACTATCCCAGATCAAGAAATCATAGTATCTATTCGATTGATGCGATACTCTACTGAATCTCCTTAATGGTGCCTCTACTAGCTCAGGATTCAATTCTGTAATCAAATCTGATTCTGTATGTCCGGTTCTTCTACCTCATGAACTTCACCAAGTTTAATTTTGCTAGCATTAGTTCTTTCTTCAAGAAACTTCTTTTCCAAAAAGACTGTCCTATTGCTGACGAATATCTTTTGTTCTTCAGCAAAGTAGAAGTAGTACCCCTTGTTTTCTTTGGGTATCCTATGAACAAGCATTTATCGAACTTTGATCCAAGCTTATCTATTTTTAAATGCTTGACATAAGCTAGACACCTCCAAACTCAAAGGTGTGAGAGCACCGACCTATGCCCTGTCCATATCTCATATAGAGTTTTATTGATAGATTTATTGGAACCTTGTTAAGTATATAGCATGTAGTTTCAAGAGCGTATCCAAAAAGAGATTGATAGACTTGCAAAGCCCATTATGGAATGAACCATGTCTATCAAGGTTCGATTCCTCCTTTCAAATATCCTATTATATTATGGTGTTCCAAGAGGGATCCACTGTGAGAGAATCCCATTCCCTTCTAGATATATCAGAAAATTACTGATGAGGTATTCACCCCCTTGGTCTAATTTACCTTAATGGCATGGGTCAGTTCGAATCGACTAGTAACCTAATCAAAATATAATCCACCATGTTAGTCAGGTAAGTGAGATTAGTGGGAGGGATATACCATTAACTCACTGTAGATGCCATCTAGGTGAGTAGCTCCCAATCAATAACCACTTGATCAAAACTGCCAAACTTATTTTAGATACCAACTAGTTAATTAGTTTTGATTTGATTCACCAGAAGATTCGGACTCAACCATTGAGCCATGATCATGGTCTATTTATTAAGATAAAAAATATGGACTTGATCAAGCTTCAACTATTGAGATTGATCTAGAGAAATTCTGACGTAATCTAATTCAACCCATGATTAGATTTAACCAATTTCTTTATTCAATCAATATTTATTTCTAATCCTAGGTCTAACTTAGTACAAAGACCTGATTTATGCTAACCCATTGTTCATCGATTTATATGGTGTCTTAATAATCTTCAATTCTCAAATCTAGATCGTTTAAACTTAATTTCAAATTAAGTATGTGAAACATATGTTTCAGTTTGTAGAACTATTCTACTAGAATTTCAAGTGAAGTATACCATATGTTTTAAATCATGAAAATTAATTTTTTTATATATGTTTAACAATTAAATATGCATAAGTATGATCTAAACTTCATACATATATCACATGTATCATGACTACTTTTAGATCACTACTGATTACATCTAATGTAACATAATTTTTAAATTTTAAAATAATTTTTATATCTAAATTTATCTTATTATGATGAATCATAAATTACTTTAGATTTAATTTAAATTTATTTATGATCAAAATAATTTATAAAAATCTATTCTCTCTTCTTCTTTATGAAATTAGATTACAATGACACTCCTATACGTCATAAGAGAATCCATTGAATAGGTAAGAGAGGAAGATTAATCCCTTCTATCTCTTATAACTGGATGGTCTGGTGATCTCATCAATTTGAGTACTGGACTACTAAGATCTGAAATCTTATTTCAAATAGAATTACATCAACATGTAATTTGATAAAACAATTCATGTCATGAATATGATTTTGATCTTATCAACCATATTCTTCACCTAATCTAATCAGATTTAATGCATATATATATATCATATCAGATCTGAAATATATCTTATACTAATTATAAAATATTAATTTTAGATTTAAAATCATATAAAAAAATAATTAGATGCGCATATAAACACATAAAGATTAATTTTCTGATTAGATCTATTTCAACATTGCACAGAATTTTGTTAGAAATCAGATCTGAAAATCTATCAAAATAGATTTAACTCAGATTTAAAATAAGTCTAACTTCATAATCAAAATAATAATATTAAAATTTTATTAAAATTAATTTAAAATAAATTTTAAAATAAATTATTATTCCAATAAAAATCTGTAACAATAAAAATTTTGTTATAACAGATTTATAACAAACCTTAACCAACAATTGATTAGGTTCTTGTAATCTAATCAAATCATAAATTTTATTTAAATAAATCTAAATCAGATTTAATATTTAATATAAAATTTTAATCATATATAATATGTAAATATATCAAAAAAATTAATTATGCATCCATGTATCAAAGCTTGGCTCCGATACCTGCTGAAGGGAAAGATATCCATTTCTGAGGATGGATCGCCAGGGAGTATCCAAAAATTTTCTATAATATATTAACAAAGATCAGGTCTTTACCTAATACGCAGCGAAATAGGGATCAAATTTCTAAAAATTCTGAATCCAAAATCTCGCAAAAGTTTGAATTCACAAATCCTCTACTTCGTGCGTACGTCAAACTTCGCAGGAAAGCGGGACGAAGTCTTGGATTAAAGCACCTTCACAAGGCAGCAAAAAAAGAGAGGAGGAAGCTTCTGATGTGATGTCTCACACTAGCAAATGGGATGCTCAAAGGGCCTTCACGCCATGGAGAGGTGGGACGCCCAAAGAAGCTCACGCCAAGAGAGAAGGGGATGCCCACTCCTCCTTCATGCCTCCTCTCTCTCTCTCATCTTAGCACACAATCTAATTATTATGCTATGATGGTTAGAGGTTTTTAATCAGTACATCAAATATGTCATAAAAAATATTAAAATTTTTGATATTTAATTTTTATTATTTTGAATTTAATATTTTTTATATATTTTTTTAAAAAATAATTAATTATAAAGATGTAATCATAAATCAATAAGCAACAGTTCTTCAACACATGTAGATGAAGCTCATATTCAAATTCAGACCTTTCAGATGTATGATACGTAATAATTTATGGATGTTTGATAGAAATTTAATGAATAAAAAAATTAAAAAAAAGAAAAGATTCAAATTAGCTCAAATTCGGCCCAAATTTGAAAGAAATGCAAGCCAAATTTAATTCAAAATAAAATGGGGCCCTTGGAGATTTAAAGCATTAAAAGCTTTTGGCTGGGTATGGCTCATGAAGTGAAATGGATTGCTGGTGCTCGTGGTGGGATTCAAACAGTGACAGTGTGCAGCACGAATTTGGTGCCGATGTGGTGCAGGTCTAGGAGGTTTAAACACGATCCTGGAGGTGTATAAGCGGCACGGTTCACGGCTTGGGCATGAAGTGGGCTTTGCTGAGGTGCGTGAGTTAGAGTCGGTCTACAGAACAGTGCACTGTGACATATGCAGTGACGGAAGAAGAGTATGAAATAAACTGAGATTCGAATTTGAGATGATTTAGGAATCCACGGAAGGTTCGAACATGAGGACACTACGAAGGCTATAAAAAGCTTGGCACCCATCAATAGAAGCATCGCGCAAGCGGCAGCAGCAAGCATTGGGTGAATAGCAGTAGAAACCGAGAAAAAGAACAAGAACGGAAGCAGAATAAAATTTTTATTTTATTATTTTAGATCTTAAAAAAAAAATATGAAGCTAGAGATCTTGATGCATGGCTAAATTTTTTCAATTCAGGAATACGATAAAACTTGTCCATGAATTTTTATTTTCTTTCATGTATTTAATTTTTATATAATAAAAATATACTTTTATTTCATATCTTTTTATTCTGAGGTATGGATCTAGTCTACACGGTCTAAACCATCTACTGACGTATCATGATCTCTAGATATGGTACGTACCTAGGAGAGATAGATCATGATATGTTAGATTAAATCCTAATCACAAAATTAATATTGCAACATAGAAAAAAGAAAAATAAATCTAATTTACATGATGGATTCAAAATTTTTGGATTATCTCTCTGATTTATTTTTTTTATAAATTAATTTATATTTATAATTAAATTTTTGCTTTTTTTTTTAATCCTTCTATAATCAATTTTTTTTATTTTTTTATTTTTAAAATAATCGTCCTAGATCTCCGTGAAAATGATCCTGACTCATCTTATCTATATAGTTTGAGTTGATTTTTATTTTTAACCGTCTATGATAGTGATCAAATTTTGGCATCGTTATCGAGGATCTAGGTACGATTATTTTTTTTATTAATTTTTTTTAATTTTATTCTTAGTTTCTTTTTATTTGCTTTCTAACTTGTTTAGTTCCTTAGTCAAACATACTTTCTTCTAAAAAAAAAATCTCTATATTGACACCTCATAATCTACTTAGAAAATTAGATACTTAATCACAAAATCTAAAAAGTTAAACAAATCAATTTACTCTTGACTAACTACCAAATCTGACCACCTTTTCTTCTTGTATTACATAATTCCATAAAATATCTTAAGGGTACAAATCCTAAATAAGATAAGGTGAGAATTTTATCACCCTTCTTTGGCCCACAAACCATCATCCTGCATACTACATTGACCTAAATCTTAACCTAAAATCAATTAGACGTTGGCCCCTAAGAACTCTTGAGCTCAATAGGACAAGAGATCCTAAGAGTTGGATCGGATTAAGATTAGTCAGTTTGTCTGGTGTCTAGAAAAGTAGTTCAGAGAATGTCCCAAAGAAAGATAGTTATTTAATTGGTTTCGTTCGCTTATCTGGCCAACTTAGTTGGTATTTAAGAAAAGCAACAGGGAGATCCTCACCAACCTTACACTTACTTGGCCAGTTGAGTGGCTAGTCTTTTACCTGAAGTGCTCAAAGACAATCTTGGCAGTTAGGAGCTGTCTAGATCTAGGGTTACTCTTAGCAAGGATTGACTATATAACTTGATTACTAATCTACAACCATTAATCCTAATTAAAACACTCTTCTCTATCTTCTCTCGATTTAGGACTCTTTAAGCTCTCATTTTTAGAATTCTGTTCTCATCTATTTCTTTTTCCTCTTCTCTTAAAAAAATTATAAAAATAACTAAAAATTTTTAAATTTCTTCTTGGATAAGGATATCTGGTCGATTTTGGTCGATTAGTGAGAATAAATCCAAACTTTGCATCGAGTCCAGTAGACCTTAAGCCTACCATGGATGAACCTGAATATGAACCTCGGATACTGAAAGACCTTTACTATCTAGTTGGATCAACCCAACCCTCATGTATCTGACTACCATAAACTGATGTCAATTTTGAAATTAAATCTTAGATCATAAACTTGGACAATAGTGACATTCACTCAGAATTACATTACGAGAGTTGATTACAAGGTTCATGATTCCTAAAGCTAGAACTGGAACTTTACTTCCATCTCCAACGTTCAGGAACCTCTCGCCTTCATCAAATCTCCTACTGACCTGCAGACCCTGCATCGAATTACAGATATAATAAGGGCTTCCAGTATCCAATACCCAGGCAGTAGTATCACAAATGAAAAAGTTGCAAGGTGTTATCATATAATTACCTTGCTTCTTCTTCGGCCGATTCGGGTCTAGGGAGGCAATGTATAGAGGACAGTTTCTCTTCCAGTGCCTCTGCTTCTTGCAAAAGAAGCACTTCGCCTGGCTCTGATCGGGCTTGCGCTTCTTGGTCTGACCCTGTGCAGACGTCCCAGCATGCGGCTGCACCTTCTTATTCTTCTTCTTCTTGTTCTTCTTCCCTTTATTAAAGGATCGACGATCAGAAGAAGACCCTCCCACAACATTCACTGACTCCTTATGGAGCTGGTGGTCCTTCTCAAAGTTTTGCAGCAACCCCAACAAGCCGTGGTAGTTCACTGCAGGTTTTATCATCCAAAAATGAGTAAGGAAGGGGAGGTAGGACTTGGACAAAGAATTAAGGATCGCATCCTTACCGAGCTGCTCGTGCAAAGAAAAGCTCAGTTTACTTAGGCACTCAATCATTTCGATCATGTACAATACATGATCGGTGTCTGAGGTCCCATCCCTCATCCGAGCATTAAAAATGGCACAACTAGTTTTGTGCCTTTCAACATCGTCAGGCGTGCCAAAGGAGTCGTTCAACATTTGAAGCATCTCTAGCGGTTGGGCATTCTCGAACCTGCGGCTGAACTCATCATTCATTGCCACCAGCATTATGCACCGAATGGTGGTGCGGTCGTTGAGCCACTTCTGATAAGTGTCTCGGACCGTCCCTCTAGCGTTCGGGGCTGGCTCCTCAAGTGCTGGATCCGTTACTACATAAAGGATCCGTTCATGCTCAAGGATGATTTTTAATTTCCGATACCAGCTATCGAAATTAGGTCCCATGAGCTTGTCATTATCTAATAATGACCGGAGCGACAGGATAGTGGCCATAGCTGCATAAAAAAAAATCAGACCTTTATTAGTACATAAATTATTAATACTAAAGACTTAAACTTTAGTCTAAAGTTTCTCCCAGTATTTTTATGAACTGGTAGCCTCAACCTCCAATTCGAGGAATTACTTTAATTCCTTAGTGGTTACTAGAATCCACACAGACTACATACGAGCCTAACTTTGGCTGGTCAACCTATGTGCATCTATGGGTAGGTTCATAATCAGTTGTTTCTCTAAACAACTTTTAGTAATTGATTTTGCCCCAGAACCTAATCAGAAGGCTTTGGCCTCCACTGAAAAGATCTGGTTAGGTCCAACCATTAACATGACTTGATTTGGTGAATCTGACCAATAAATGATCAGGTCCGACTTTGGCCGGCCAACCTGACCACCATCAGAAAGACTCAACCAAATGATCATATTATGAATGATAATTCCATTAGTCAATAAGCACCAGACCTTTAGGTCTCCAGTGATTATTAAACTAATGGACTCATTATCACTTACTTAATGGGAGGCTATGATTTAGTTATCACTATAACTTAATCATTTTTAGGGACCTAATAATTTTTGAGGATTTTATTAAAGGATAGAAGAGAAGAAATTAACCAGTCAATTTCAATCCTCCCACTGACTTCATCAAGTCAGATTAAAAAAGATTTAATTAAAGTCGGCATTAGGAGCACCTGAATCATCCACACTGATTTACCTAATGACATGGGTGAGCCCTAATCACCAAGTGATCTAATCAAAATCTAACTCGCCAGGTTGGCCAGGTAAGTGAGATCAGTGGAAGGGATATGCCATTAACTCGTCAGAGATCAAATCAATGCGAGTAGCTCCCAGTTAAAAATCACTGATCAGATTGTCGAACTTACCTTAGACACCAATCGATTCATTAGTTTTAATTTGATCAACTTAGTAAATAGGGTTCCACCGTGTAGCCATGAATTAAATCCATCTTGGTCTAGTTAAAGACATGGACCCATTCAACTACAACTATTGAGTTGAGTCTAGAGTGTCCTTGACCTAATCTAATTCAACTTTTGATTAGATTTGACCAATTACTCTAATTTAGTCTATTTCTTTAAGCTAACCTTAGGTCTAACCCAATTATGGACCTAATCCATCTAACCCATTGACCCACAAGTTTATGAAATTGTCTTAGGTCTTAATTCACAATTCTAGACCAACTAGACAACACTTAATTCTTTTAATTAAGTATTTGGGCTGATGGGTTAGGATTTGACATTTCAAAAATAATTTCTAAATTTGAAAAATTTTATTTTTTGTTCACCAAATGTGTTGACTCATTTCACAAACTGATCAACATATTTCATAAACAGCAATCCTATTGCTAATTACATAACAGAAAATAACTCAATCAAAATAAATCATGAATATTCCTTTAGATCTAATCTAACATATTCATGATAAATTTTACAACTGAACCTTTACAATTAAGTCATTTCACTGCTTCGTCTGCATGGGATATAATCGCTCGGCACCCCTACCACCATAGGAGAACCCCATCGAATGGGAGGAGAGGGCCTTTAAACCCTACTTTTCTCCTATGACCAGACGACCATAGCAACCAACCCAATTAGACTACTTGCTACTTGGATCAAGTATATCTAAATATATCAATTTTAAAATTTAAATTTTAAATTTTAAATTTTAAATTTTAAATTTTTGAATTTCAAATTTTGAATTTTAAATTTTGAATTTTAAATTTTGAATTTCAAATTTGAAATTTTAAATAAATTTTAAATTTTAAATTTTAAATTTAAACTTTTAGATTACTACTTAATCTACGCATGCAAATATATATCATATTTTAGAACCCGCTCTGATACCATTTGAAAGTGAATTTCAGTGCAGGGGTAAAACGGTAATTTTAAAATCTTTTCAAAATTATAATTTTACAATGAAAATTATTAATTAATTTAATTAATTAACATGTATTAATCTTACATAAGGATTTAAATATGATATATATAGCATGCATTTAAATTTAAAATTTCAAATTCTACAGTAAACGTTTTACTATTATATGTTCAGAACACATTACCTTCGAGCAGGTAGTCGATCGCTGCAGTCCGATCACCGTCAGGAAGGTCTGATCATCGCAATACAGCTACACAGTATGTCTGACCTCTGCGGATCATCCACACGAAGCTTTCGGTCTGATCGGCTCCTCACGAATGCTAGTTCGTTGCAGAACCCTTTCGATGGTCAATACTGATCGAACTCCTTCGATCGATGTCTGTCGACTCTTTGGATGCTCTAGATTATCAGCAAAAGAACTTGAGAGATTGATGAAGCTCTTCCTGAAGTTTGGTGGGCTCACGACACTCGTAGCTCACCTTCTCACTTCTCGAACCCTAGGCAGAAACCCTAGGGTACTCATAAAAGACCCTGCGCCCTTTCTCTCTTCTTTTCTTTTCTTTTCTTTTCTTTTCTTACGTAGAAGGCCTTTCTCATGCCACCCTTTTTCTCTCAGATCAGATATGCGCATGCCCCACTTTCTCTTTCCTTTTAAAATGGTGCAAGACCGCGTCTTTACAGCATTTTCACCGCGTGAGAGGATAAAGCTAGGTGGTTAGTCACTTGAATTCAAATCGAATTTGAATTCAAATGCCAACCAACCAATCCTTATCCACTCAAGGCATAAGAAGAGAAGGGGCGTGGGTTCTTTGTGCGTGGAGAGTTTACACGAAAAACTTTTTCTCGTGTAGAGCAAGTGGCGCACAAGTGGATAAGGTGGTGCATGGGATTAGTTGCTCATTCAAATTCAAACATCATTTGAATTTGAATGGCCAACTAATCAATCTTTATCCACTCAAATGGCGCACAAGGGAGGAGTGTGGGAAGGCTTCTACGTGGAAGAAAATTCATGAGAACTTGTTTCTCATGAATTCAAATAGGCGCAGGTGGGTGAGGTGGCGCAGGGAGATAAGTCAAAGTGGTTTCAAACATTAAATCAACCTAATTGAACCAACCTTATTAAAATAGGTTAGGCACAATTAGACTAAGTTAAATCCAACATAATTAGACTTAATTAGGCTCAATAAAATTCTAATCAAATCAGAAATTGACTAAGCCCAACCCTTGATCAGATCAGGGATCAAACCACCTTGGCGATTAGGTCAACTCTTAACCTAATCGGGTTAAACCCAACTGAATCTAATTCAATTGGACTTGATCCAAAAATAATAACTCAATCAAATTGAGTTAATTAGTGATCAAATCACTAATTAAACCTCTCATAAATACTGAGTCCAAATTCGATGGACAATCGGGCATCAAAGTCCATCGATATAAAATCCTGATTGAAGAGTCCCAAACCAGTGGGACTCTTGACCTCGGTATCCAAAATATGTGAAACTCATGATTAGAAAATTCTGATTCTCGATCATAGAGTTTTAGACACATAGGACTCAGAGTCCCTGAGCATTAGGACTCTTGGTCGAAGAGTCCCAGTCTAGTGGGACTCTTCACCAGCCATCAGATCAGATAGGAATCTCTAATGTGTGTGACCCCGTAGGTTCGAACCTAAGCCGGTAGCACAGGAACCAATTTTTGTACTAATCGAAGTGACCATCTAACAATGGTATCCGATGTCTGGATAGGTCGAATAGTCACAATCGCAACATTCAGAACCTACGCGAATATGGTTACTGTATAATTCATCCCTTTTGACCCCTATGTATAGGTCGAGTCAAAGTTAAACTGTCAATCCTGATCAGATCATCTGAATCGTGCTCAACTCAAACAGTCCTATGACTCCTCACTAGGACTACCCTGGCCAAAGTTTTGCTAAATTAAAATATGATTGTACACAGCTCCTTAAACTGGAGTGGTCAATCCCATCTTGACACACGCACCGACAAGTCAAGTACTTGACTACACCCAGCAGCCTTCCATCACTGAATTAGAAATTCTGATAGTCCAATGCCTAAGTGTAGTGAGTTGCTTGTAAGTCACTGTGGCAGTCTCAGGTCGGAGGGATAGTTATATCCATATCCCATCAGAGCAAATCTTGACAGCAGAAAAAGCTTCGGAGTCGATCAAGTTCAGTGCAGATGTACCCTTACATCTCACCTGTATGCCATACCAGTGTCTCCACACTTTTTGGTTAAGAGGACAACCAACCCATATGGCACACAATGACCTATGCTTGATAAACGTTGTTGTCCTTGGTAACAATATATCATTTGATCGCGAACAGGTTTAAGGACTAAATGACAAATCCTCCTTTGTCGAGTCTAAATAGTCCTAAGGACTTCACCACAACACAGGAGTTCATTAGAAGATGAAATAATTTGTGATGAAAAATACCAAAATAATTTTTATTAATTTATAATTCATATACTAATACAAGAAAGAGGACAACCGTCAACAGGCTGACGATTGATTTTGGGATACTATTTTCAACAATCTCTCACTTGGCCTAAAGCCAATCGGTGCAGTATCTAATACCCATTTTCGATTTGAAGTCATCGAACTCCTTCACCGCAATGGCTTTAGTGAATAAGTCAGTCAGGTTCTCCTTTCCATCGATCTTCTGAAGGTCGACGTCACCTCTATCCATGATTTTTCGGATAAGATGGTAGCAGTGCAGAATATGTTTCATCCGTTGGTGTGCCTTCGGTTTCTTCCCCTGAGCTAGGGCTCCAGAGCTGTCACAGTAGAGCAGAACTGGACCAACAAGGGAGGGTGCTACTCCGAGCTTGGTGAGAAATTTTCTGAGCCACACCGCTTCTTTGGCAGCATCTGATGCAGCGACATACTCTGCCTCACAAACTGAATCAGCCACAGTGTGCTGGTTGAAACTCTTCCAGCAGATAGCCCCACCATTAAGGGTATAAATAAATTCTGACACACTCTTGCTATCATCGTGATCAGACTAGAAACTAGAATCTGTAAACCCTATAAGTCTCAAGTCCGATTCACCATAAACAAGCCACTGGTCCTTAGTATTTCTTAAATACTTCAGGATAGTTTTAACAACCTTCCAGTGATTCTCCCCTGGATCAGATTGGTATCTACTCAGTACCCCTAGTGAGTATGCCACATCTGGTCGTGTACATGTCATGGCGTACATGATAGATCCCACTGCCGAAGCATATGGAATTCTACCCATACGTTCTCTCTCTTGAGGTGTTGTTGGATAATCTCTCTTCGAGAGAGAAATTCCATGGCCTATCGGTAGATAGCCTTTCTTGAAATTCTCCATGCTGAACCTCTTCAGCATAGTATCAATGTACGTGAACTGGGATAAGCCAAGCAACCTTTTAGATCTATCCCTATAGATCCTCATCCCTAGGATGTAGGAAGCTTCTCCCAGATCCTTTATGGAGAACTGTGACGACAGCCAAATCTTTATTCCCTGTAATGCAAGGACATCATTTCTGATTAAGAGAATGTCATCCACATACAATACAAGAAATACCACTACTGGACCATTAGCCCACTTATAAATGTAGGGCTCTTCTCCATTCTTAACGAAGCCATACGTTTTGATCATCCTATCAAAACGTATGTTCCAACTCCGGGATGCCTGCTTAAGTCCAAAAATGGACCTTTGTAGCCTGTACACCTTAAACTCATCTGTGGATGTGAACCCTTCAGGTTGTATCATATACACCTTTTCATCCAGCTCTCCATTTTGAAAAGCTGTCTTCACATCCATCTGTCAGATTTCATAGTTCAGATGGGTAGCTATCGCAAGCATAATCTGAATGGATTTGAGCATTGTCACAGGAGAAAATATCTCATCATAGTCTATACCATAACGTTGATGATATCCCTTGGCAACCAGATGGACTTTATAGGTCTCCACCTTTCGATCTGTGCTCCTCTTCCTCTTGAAGACCCACTTACACCCTATGGATTTTACTCCTTCGGGTGGATCAACCAATGTCAATACATCGTTGACCTTCATGGACTCCATTTCGGATTTTATGGCCTCTAGCCATTTCTCAGAGTCAGGTCTCTGCATTGCATCCATGTAGGTGATCGGATCCTCATCATTTTCATCAAGTTCGACAGGATCACTGTCTCAGACCAAAAAATCATAATATCTGTCCGGTTGACGTGGTACTCTACCAGACCGCCTTAAGGGTGCAGGAACAATAGACTTCGGATATGATCTAACCAAATCTGCTTCAGGTTCAGCAACTTGTGTCAATTTTTTCACCTATCGAACTTTCTCAAGTTCGACCTTAGAGGCAACAGTCCCTTCACCAAGGAACTTCTTTTCCAAAAAGATTGTCTTAAGGCTGACAAACACCTTTTGCTCATCAGCTAGGTAGAAATAATATCCTTTGGTCTCTTTTGGGTACCCTATGAAATAACACTTGTCAGACCTAGGTCCAAGCTTGTCCGTAATTAAATGTTTAACATAAGCCAGACACCCCCAAACCCTAAGGTGCGAGAGTACTGGCTTACGTCCTATCCATATCTCATATGGCATTTTGGTTATAGACTTACTCGGAACCCTATTTAGAAGGTAACAAGCCAATTCGAGTGTATATCCCTAGAGGGAGATCGACAGACCAGCAAACCCCATCATGGATCGAATCATATCCAACAAGGTCCGATTCCTCCTTTCAGACACACCATTATGCTGTGGTGTTCTGGGAGGAGTCCACTGAGAGAGAATTCCATTCTGCCCAAGATATGTCAGAAACTCATTAGAAAGGTATTCACCTCCTCGATCAGATCGAAGAGTTTTAACATACTTCTCAGTTTATTTTTCTACCTCATTTCGGAATAGTTTGAACATTTTAAACAACTCCAACTCATGCTTTATTAAGTAGACATACCCATACCTCGATAGGTCGTCTGTGAAGGTTATGAAGTAGAAATATCCACCTCTTGTACTTGAGCTCATGGGTCCACATACATCAGAATATATCAGACCCAAGAGTTCACTGGCTCGCTCACCTTTTTCAGTAAAAGGTGATTTGGTCATCTTCCTAAGAAGACAAGACTCACAAGTTGGAAGTGATTCACAATCACCAAGAATTCTTTCTTGAGCCAACTTATTTATCCTGTTCTTATTGATATGACCTAGCCTACAGTGCCAAAGGTAGACTTCTGACATATTATCAATTCTAGAACGTTTACTGGAGGTTTGAACCATATTAACAGGCTGTGATAGTAAGTAAATTCTATTATTTAGTTATCCAACAAACATTGTAACACCATTCAAAATGATATTGCAAACATTTTCTTTTATTAAAAATTCATAACTGTACATGGTCAAAAGGCCTACAGAAATAATATTTAATAAAAAACTTGGACAATAGTGACATTCACTCAGAATTATATTACGAGAGTTGATTACAAGGTTCATGATTCCTAAAGCTAGAACTGAAACTTTGCTTCCATCTCCAACGTTCAGGAACCTCTCGCCTTCATCAAATCTCCTACTGACCTGCAGACCCTGCATCGAATTACAGATATGATAAGGGCTTCCGGTATCCAATACCCAGGTAGTAGTATCACAAATGGAAAAGTTGCAAGGTGTTATCATATAATTACCTTGCTTCTTCTTCGGCCTGTTCGGGTCTAGGGAGGCAATGTATAGAGGACAGTTCCTCTTTCAGTGCCCCTGCTTCTTGCAAAAGAAGCACTCCGCCTGGCTCTGGTCGGGCTTACGCTTTTTGGTCTGACCCTGTGCAGACGTTCCAGCATGCGGCTGCACCTTCTTATTCTTCTTCTTCTTGTTCTTCTTCCCTTTCTTAAAGGGTCGACGACCAGAAGAAGACCCTCCTACAATATTCACCGACTCCTTATAGAGCTGGTGGTCCTTCTCAAAGTTCTGCAGCAACCCCAACAAGCCGTGGTAGTTCACTATAGATTTTGTCATTCGAAAATGAGTAAGGAAGGGGAGGTAGGACTTGGGCAAAGAATTAAGGATCGCATCCTTACCGAGCTGCTCGTGCAAGGAAAAGCTCAGTTTACTTAGGCACTCAATCATTTCGATCATGTACAATACATGATCGGTGTCTAAGGCCCCATCCCTCATTCGAGCATTGAAAATGGCACAACTAGTTTTGTGCCTTTCAGCATCGTCAGGCGTGCCAAAGGAGTCGTTCAACATTTGAAGCATCTCCTGCGGCTGGACGTTCTCGAACCTGTGGTTGAACTCATCATTCATTGCCGCCAGCATTATGCACCAAACGGTGGTGCGGTCGTTGAGCCACTTCTGATAAGTATCTCGGACCATCTCTCTAGCATTCGGGACTGGCTCCTCAGGTGTTGGATCTGTTACTACATAAAGGATTCGTTCATGCTCAAGGACGATTTTCAATTTTCGATACCAGCTATCGAAATTAGGTCCCATGAGCTTGTCATTATCTAATAATGATCGGAGCGACAGGGTAGTGGCCATAGCTGTATAAAAAAAAATCAGACCTTTATTAGTACATAAATTATTAATACTAAAGACTTAGACTTTAGTCTAAAGTTTCTCCCAGTATTTTTACGAACTGATAGCCTCAACCTCCAATTCGAAGAATTACTTTAATTCCTTAGTGGGTACTAGAATCCACACAGACTACACACGAGCCCAACATTGGCTGGTCAATCCATGTGCATCTATGGGTAGGTTCATAATCAGTTGTTTCTCTAAACAACTTCTAGTAATTGATTTTATCCTAGAACCTAATCAGTAGGCTTTGGCCTCCACTGAAAAGATCTGGTTAGGTCCAACCATTACATGACTTGATTTGATGAATCTGATAAATAAATGATCAGGCCCGACTTTGACCGGCCAACCTGACCACCATCAGAAAGACTCAACCAAATGATCATATTATGAATGATAATTTCATTAGTCAATAAGCACCAGGCCTTTGGGCCTCCAGTGATTATTAAACTAATGGACTTATTATCACTCACTTAATGGGAGGCTATGACTTAGTTATCACTATAACTTAATCATTTTTAGGGACTTAATAATTTTTGAAGATTTTATTAAAGAATAGAAGAGAAGAAGTTAACCAGCCAATTTCAATCCTCTCACTGACTTCACCAAGTCAGATTAAAAAGGATTTAATTAAAGCCGTCATTAGGAGCACCTAAATCAGTCACACTGATTTACCTATTGACATGGGTGAGCCCTAATCACCAAGTGATCTAATCAAAACCTAACTCACCAGGTTGGCCAGGTAAGTGAGATCAGTGGAAGGGATATGCCATTAACTCGTCAGAGATCAAATCAATGCGAGTAGCTCCCAGTTAAAAACCACTGGTCAGACTGTCGAACTTACCTTAGACACCAACCGATTTATTAGTTTTAATTTGATCAACTTAGTAAATAAGGTTCCACCACGTAGCCATGAATTAAGTCCATCTTGGTCTAGTTAAAGACATGGACCCATTCAACTACAACTATTGAGTTGAGTCTAGAGTGTCCTTAACCTAATCTAATTCAACTTTTGATTAGATTTGATCAATTACTCTAATTTAGTCTATTTCTTTAAGCTAACCTTAGGTCTAACCCAATTATGGACCTAATCCATTTAACCCATTGACCCACAAGTTTATGAAATTGTTTTAGGTCTTAATTCACAATTCTAGACCAACTAGACAACACTTAATTCTTTTAATTAAGTATTTAGACTGATGGGTCAGGATTTGGCATTTTGAAAATAATTTTCAAATTTGAAAGGTTTTATTTTCTGTTCACCAAATGTGTTGACTCATTTCACAAACTGATCAGCATATTTCATAAATAGCAATCCTATTGCTAATTACATAACAGAAAATAACTCAATCAAAATAAATCATGAATATTCTTTTAGATCTAATCTAGTACATTCATGATAAATTTTACAATTGAACTTTTACAATTAAGTTCTTTCATTGTTTCGTCTGCATGGGATATAATCGCTCGGCACCCCTGCCGCCATAGGAGAACCCCATCGAATGGGAGGAGAGGGCCTTTAAACCCTACTTTTCTTCTATGACCGGACGACCATGACAACCAACCCAATTAGACTACTTGCTACTTGGATCAAGTATATCTAAATATATCAATTTCAAAATTTAAAATTTAAATTTTGAATTTCAAATTTTAAATAAATTTTAAATTTTAAATTTTTGAATTTTAAATTTCAAATTTTAAATTTTGAATTTCAAATTTAAAATTTCAAATAAATTTTAAATTTTAGATTTTAAATTTAAACTTTTAGATTACTACTTAATCTACGCATGCAAATGTATATCATATTTTAGAACCCGCTTTGATACCATTCGAAAGTGAATTTCAGTGCAGGGGTAAAACGGTAATTTTAAAACTTTTTCAAAATTATTATTTTACTGTAAAAATTATTAATTAATTTAATTAATTAATATATATTAACCCTACACAAGGATCTAAATATGATATACATAGCATGTATTTAAATTTAAAATTTAATATTCTATAGTAAATATTTTACTGTTATGTGTTCAGAATACATTATCTTCGTGCAGGTAGTCGATCGTTGCAGTCTGATCATCGTCGGAAAGATCTGATCATCACAATACAGTCACACAGTATGTCTGACCTCCGTGGATCATCCACACGAAGCTTCCGATCTGATCGACTCCTCACGAATGCTAGTTCGTTGCAGAACCCTTTCGATGGCCGATGCTGATCGAACTCCTTCGATCGGTGTCTGCCGACTTCTTGGATGCTTCGGATCGTCAGTAAAAGAACTTAAAAGATTGATGAAGTTCTTCCCAAAGTTTGATGGGCTCACGATACTCGTAGCTCACCTTCTCACTTTTCGAACCTTAGGCAGAAGCCCTAGGGTACTCACAAAAGACCCTGCGCCCTTTCGCTCTTCTTTTCTTTTCTTTTCTTTTCTTTTCTTACGCAGAAGGCCTTTCTCATGCCATCCTTTTTCTCTCAGATCAGATATGCGCACGCCCCACCTTCTCTTTCCTTTTAAAATGGTGTGAGACCGCATCTTTACAGCATTTTCATCGCGTGAGAGGATAAAGCTAGGTGGTTGCTCACTTGAATTCAAATCGAATTTGAATTCAAATGCCAACCAACCAATCCTTATCCACTCAAAGCGTGAGAAGAAAAGGGGCATGGGTTCTTTGTGCGTGGAGAGTTTACACGAGAAACTTTTTCTCGTGTAGAGCAAGTGGCGCACAAGTGGATAAGGTGGCGCATGGGATTAGTTGCTCATTCAAATTCAAACATCATTTGAATTTGAATGGCCAACTAATCAGTCTTTATCCACTCAAATGACGCACAAGGGAGGAGCGTGGGAAGGCTTCTGTGTCGGAGAAAATTCATGAGAACTTGTTTCTTATGAATTCAAATAGGCACAGGTGGGTGAGGTGGCGCAGGGAGATAAGTCAAAGTGGTTTCAAATATTAAATCAACCTAATTGAACCAACCTTATTAAAATAGGTTAGGCACAATTAGACTAAGTTAAACCTAACACAATTAGGCTTAATAAAATCTTAATCAAATCAAAAATTGACAAAGTCCAACCCTTGATCAGATCAGGGACCAAACCACCTTGGCGATTAGGTCAACTCTTAACCTATTCGGGTCAAACCCAACTGAATCCAATTCAATTGAACTTGATCCAAAATAATTACTCAATCAAATTAAGTTAATTAGCAATCAAATCACTAATTAAACCTCTCATAAATACTGAGTCCAAATCCGATGGACAATTGGGCATCAAAGTCCATCGATATGAAATCCTGATCGAAGAGTCCCAAATCAGTGGGACTCTTGACCCCGGTATCCAAAATATATGAAACTCATGATCAAAAAATTTTGATTCTCGATTATAGAGTCCCAGACATGTAAGACTCAGAGTCTCTGAGCATTAAGACTCTTGGTCGAAGAGTTTCAGTCCAGTGGGACTCTTCACCAGCCATCAGATTAGATAGGAACCTCTAATGTGTGTGACCCCGCAGGTTCGAACCTAAGTCGGTAGCACAGAAATCAATTCATGTACTAATCAAAGTGACCATCTAGCAATGGTATCCGACGTCCGAATAGATCGAATAGTTGCAATCGCAACATTTAGAACCTACGCGAATATGGTTATTGTATAATTCATCCCTTTTGACCCCTGTGTATAGGACGACTCAGGATTAAACTGTCAACCCTGATCAGATCATCCGAATCGTGCTCAACTCAAACAGTCCTGTGACTCCTCACTAGGACTACCCTAGCCAAGATTTTGCTAAATTGAAATACGACTGTACACAGCTCCTTAAATTGAAGTGGTCAATCCCATCTTGACACACGCACCGACAAGTCAAGTACTTGACTACACCCAGCAGCCTTTCGTTATTAAATTAGAAATTCAGGTAGTCCAGTGCCTAAGTGTAGTGAGTTGCTTGCAAGTCACTGTGGCAGTCTCAAGTCGGAGGGACAGTTATACCCATATCCCATCGGAACAAATCTTGACAGCAGAAAAAGCTCCAGAGTCGGTCACGTTTAGTACAGATGTACCCTTACATCTCACCTGTATGCTATACCAGTGTCTCCACACTCCTTGGTTAAGAGGATAATCAACCCATATGGCACACAATGATCTATGCTTGATAAACATTGTTGTCCTTGGTAACAACATATCATTTGGTCACGAACAGGTTTAAGGACTAAACGATAAATCCTCCTTTATCGAGTCTAAATAGTCCTAAAGACTTCACCACAACACAGGAGTTCATTAGAAGATGAAACAATTTGTGATGAAAAATGCCAAAATAATTTTTATTAATTTATAATTCATATACTAATACAAGAAAGAGCACAACCGTCAACAGGCTGACGATTGACTTTGGGACACTATTCCCAACACCCACACCTAGAATAGAAACTTGGAGGCTGTGCCAAATCATTTATGAAAGATTAGACCCAAACTCTAGAACTATGTTAGTATTAATGTGTCAGGGTCAATTCATGAATAAAAAGTCTATAGAAACCTGATAATTTCTAGAGGACCTAGCAAAAAAGAGCCTACAATGAGAGATTACTAGGAAACCCAATAGACTCACACTTTTTTCGAGTGCCTACAATGAGATAGCAAATATTCATGGATGATTTTTTTATCTTTGGCTCCACCTTTTTTGAGTGCCTACATCACCTAAGACTAGTCTTAGAAAAGTGTAAGGAGAAACACTTAGTGCTTAATTGAGAAAAATATCAATTCATGGTCAAAAAAGGTATAGTACTTGACCATGCTATCTCAAAGAAGAGAATTAAAGTGGATAAAGCCAAAGTAGACCTGATTGTAAATCTTTTACCATCCAAATCAGTCAAAAAAATTCACTCATTCTTAGGACATACTGGCTTCTATAGGAGATTTATCAAAAATTTTAGCAAAATAACTCGATCACTGATCAATCTTCTTGTCAAAGATGTCAGATTTGATTTCACTTCCGAGTGCCTTGATTCTTTTGAGCATCTTAAAAAGGTATTAACATCTGCACCCATCATTCACCCACCCGATTGGACTCAACCCTTCAAACTCATGTGTGATGCATCTGATCACACCATCGGAGCTATTTTAGGATAAAGAATTGAAAAGCTACCACGAGTCATTTACTATGCTAGTAGGATCTTTAATGATGCGCAACTTAACTACTCAACCATTGAAAAAGAGTTCTTGACTATCGTCTTTGCTCTTGAAAAATTTAGATCTTATTTGGTTGGATCGCATATCATTGTATACACTGATCACTCAGCTATTAGACATCTCTTAATAAAGAAAGATTCAAAAGCATGCTTGATCCAATAGATTTTACTTCTTCAGGAATTTGATCTAGAAATTAGGGATAAAAAAGAATAAAAAATATAGTGGCTGATCACCCATCTCGATTGACTGATGCACCCTCTAACGAACCATCAATAGAAAAGTCTTTTCCTGATGAATAACTCATGTCCGTGATCAAAAAATCATGGTACGCTGATATTGTCAATTACTTAGCCACTGGTAAGATTCTCTCTTACTGGACCACTCAGGACAAACACAAATTTTTTATCCAAATAAAATATTTTATTTGGGACGATTCATATCTGTTTAAACAATATCTTGACCAAATCATTAGAAGATATGTCTTGGACCATGAGATCAAGAGTATCTTATCCTTTTGTCATGACTAAGCCTGCGGTGGCTAGTTTGGATCCAAGAAAACTGTCGAAAAAGTTCTCCAATATGGATTCTATTAGCCCAATTTATTTAAGGACGTACATGAATACTGTAAAAGCTGCACTAGATGTCAACAAGTAGGACGGATCATAAAAAAATATATGATGCCATTAAATTCGATCTTAGTTATTGAGATTTTTGATATGTGGGGTATTGATTTCATGGGACCACTTTCAAACTCTTTCGAAAATGAATATATCTTAGTGTGGCTGTCGATTACATGTCCAAATAGGTAGAGACTATACCGTGTAGATCGAATGATAGTAAAATTATTATCAAATTTTTAAAAAAAAAATATCTTCTTTCATTTTGAAATTTCTAAAGCTATTATAAGTGATCAGGAAACACATTTTTACAATCGATCCTTTGCAATCCTGATGAAGAAATACAACATCACCTATAAATTGGCCACACCCTATCACACCCAGACTAGTGGACAAGTTAAAGTTTTAAATCGTCAAATCAAATAAATCCTAGAGAAGATTGTGAGCACCAATAGAAAAAATTGATCATTGAAGCTAATGGATGCTCTTTGAGCATATCGCACTGCCTTCAAAATCAACTTAGGAATGTCTCCTTATAGGTTTGTATTTAGTAAAGCATGTTATTTGCCAGTAGAGCTTAAACATAAGGCTATGTGGGCTATCAAAAAATTAAACATAGATCTAGATGAGGCTGGACAATATAGGAAGTTACAAATTGATGAACTTGAAAAAATCAAGAATGAGGCATACGATAATGCTAAGATATACAAAGAATGAACTAAGGTATTTTATGATCGAGCAATCTTTAGAAAATTATTTTCATCTAATCAAAAAGTTCTTTTGTATAACTCTAGACTACATTTATTTTCTAAAAAACTTAGATCTAGATGGACAGGGCCCTATATAGTAAAAGAATTTTTTTCTCATGGGGCTGTAGAGATCAAAAATCCAAGCAATGGTGCTACTTTTAAAGTAAATAGACAACGATTGAAATCATTCTTGGAGTTGCCTACTGAAATTGAGAAGGAGGTCATGGTTCTCCATGAGCCTATTTATTCTGATTGATTCTGTATCACGGGTTCAATCTGGTTGAAGATTTGAAACCTAGCGCTCTCTGAGAGACAACCCAGTTTTAGCTTCTATTTTTTGATATGTTTTGCATTTTATTTAGGTTAATCAAGTCTTGCTTCGTATCTTTTGTAGAGATTTGAGAATAATATTGGCTAAGTTGGGGAGAGAACTAATTTTGAAAAAACTTTTGGATCAAATGACATCTCTCCTTTTTCTTTCTTCTTGTATGTACCTTTTATTTTTTTTTACTCCATTGAGGACAATGTCGATTAAGTTGGGGGAGAGAATAAAAAATTTTTAAGTCTTCAAGTAAGTTAGTATTTAGCATTTAAGCACTTAAGTATACTTAAGAATCGAGTTAAATCAAGTATGTTTTAAAAAAATTGATGTATAGACCAAAGAGTTTGTGAGATATCGAAAGATCAAGTATTAAGAAAACTTAATAAAAAGTTAAGTTTAGAATTTAAACAGTTTTCTTTGAGCATTTTTAAATTTTTTTACTAGCATCAAAGAAGAGTTTACTTCTCATGAACTTGTATAGAATAACTATACATTTCTTCATATATATATATATATAAAATAATATGAAAAAAAATTTTCAAGTACTTCATGCTGAGTAACCGGGCCTCTTGGCCTAAGCAAGCATTGAGTTTCACATCAAAAGATATAAAAGATAAAAAAATTTTGTTGTAAAGCTAGTTTTAACTCATAACCTGTTTAATTCGAGCAAGTAAGTTCGAGGGGTATTCTATATCTAGTGCCCTAAAGCCATCTGGTTCGGGAGTCATTGGCTGAAAACTCGCTATATGGGTCAAACAAAAAGCTTAAGGGGTTAAGACACTTAATAGAGATACAATGTTAAAAAAATAATAATAAATGAAGGACGAAAGTAACAATATATTTGTCCATATAAAAATTAATGATTTGGAGATAAAGGTAAGAGTAATTTAGAAAAAATTCAGAAAAAAATTAATATTCTTAGCTTAACTCCCACATTGATTAGTATTAATACTCTAATAACATATCTCACTTACGCTCTACTGAATATCAGTGGTTTTTTTGAAAAATACTTGATGAAATTCAAAACTTTAAGTTAAAAGATACTTGATTCTAAATTTTTTTTTAGTCGAGGACGAGTAAAGTTCAAATTGGAGGGTGCGATCAATACATCAAATATGTCATAAAAAGTATTAAAATCTTTGATATTTATTTTTTATTATTTTAAATTTGATATTTTTTATATTTTTTTTAAAAATAATTAATTATAAAGATTTAATCATAAATCAATAAGTAACGATCCTTTAACACATGCAAATGAAGCTCATATTCAAATTCAGATATGTCAGGTACATGATACGCAATAATTTATGGATGTCTGATAGGAATTCAATGAATTAAAGAAAAAAAAACTCAAAAGCATCTCAAAATTAGCTCAAATTCAGCTCAAATTCAAATAAAATGCAAGTCAAATTCAATCCAAAATGAAATGGGGCCAATGGAGATTCAAAGCTTTAAAAGCTTTTGGCTGGGTATGGCTCATGAAGTGAAGTGGATTGCCGGAGCTCATGGTAGGATTCAAACGGTAACAGTGCGCAGCATGAATTTGGTGCAAGTTTGGCGCAGGTCCAGGAGGTTTAAATGTGATCCTGGTGGTGTATGCACGACACAGTTCACGACTTGGGCATGAAGTGGGCTTTGCTAAGGTGCGCGAGTTAGAGCCGGTCTACGGAGCAGTGCATAGCGACGTTTCATGTCGTGATGGAAGAAGAGTTTGAAATAAACTCAAGTATGAATTTGAAATGATTTAGGAATCCACAGATGGTCTGAATGCGGGGACACTACGAAGGCTATAAAAAGCTTGGCACCTATCAATAGAAGCATCGGGCAAGCGGCAGCAACAAGCATCGGGCGAACAGCAGCAGAAGCAAAGAGAAGGAATAAGAGTGGAAGCAAAATAAAATTTTTATTTTATTATTTTGGATCTTGAAAAAGAGGAGAATATGGAGTTAGAGATCTTGATACGTGGCTAAATTCCTTCAATCTAGGAATACGATGAAGCTTGTAAATAAATTTTTATTTTCTTTCTTGTATTTAATTTTTATACAATAAAATTATATTTTTATTTTATATCTTTTTATTCTGAGGTATTGATTTAGCCTACACGGTCTAAACCATCTACTAATGTGCCATGATCTCTGCATATGGTATGTACCTAGGAGAGATAGATCGTGAGATAGATCGTGGTATGTTAGATTAAATCTTATATCTTATAATTAAATTTAGATAGTTTATACTCTAATAGGACGAGCCGTGATCTACTGATACAGTCCGTACTCCTTAGAGATAAGCTATACTAATACCCTAATCACAAGAATTAATATTGCAACATAAAAAAAATAAAATAAATCTAATTTGCATGGTAGATTCAGAATTTCTGGGTTATCTCTTTGACTTATTTTCTTTCACAAATTAATTTATATTTACAATTAAATTTTTACTATTTTATTTTTTTAATCCTTCTACAGTCAATTCTCTTTTATTTCTTCTTCTTCGAAAAAAAGAAAAATAATCGTCCTAGATCTTCGGAGAAATGATCTCGACTCATCCTATCTATATGTTTGAGTTGATTTTTATTCTTGACCACCTACGACAGCAATCAGTCTTTCCTATTTATAGATGATTCTTGATGACCCATAAGATTAGGATTCCTATTCAAACAGGTTTTGAATTAATTCATCACTTATCTAAGAAGAAATCCTAAAGGAGATAGGATAGGCGCCTAACTAGGCATCCATATGCACCCATGCCTACACCCAAGTATGGGGTGGCAACAACCAGCACCCCACCATATCTTGATCAGCCATAAGGAGCGAGAGTCTCAGTAAAAGTGGATTTTAAGAATCTAATCCCAATATGGATCAATTCGAATCCAATTCGATCCTGATTCGAATCAATTTCGAAAAGACTATCAATCCTAAACTGTTTAGGATTGAGGACTAAGTCCAACTTAGATTTTTTAACTCAATTAAGTCTAATTAAATCAGATCTAATCTAAAATTTATGATCACTTAAATTCAATCTTTCATAGACTCCTTGGATCATAGATCAAATCTTGTTCATCTCGAAAATGAAACTTAAACCTCATGTCTAGTATTAGCTAGATATAATCAACTGTTTAATCCTGTATGACCCATAACTTAATTCTCAATTAAGTTAATTTATATATTCAATCAAATCATGTACTTTCAAATTGAACATATAGACATAGATCAATTTTTTCTTACGTTGCTTGACTTTATGCATAGCTGCATAGATTAGAATATTAAATCGATAGCACAGAAATCGTTTTCTGTACTAATCAAAGTTATTATCTAGCAATGATTTTCGATGTTCAGATAGGATAAATATTTGTAAGACAATATTCAGAAATCTATGCATATGGTTACTACATAATTTATTCCTTTGATCCTGAATGCTCTAGAATGATCTAGGGTTAAACTGTCAATCCTGAAAGAGTCATTCATATTGTATTTCAACCTTTCAAATCCATCACATGGATTATCCTGATTAAGATTTTACTAAATTAAAATACAGCAATGCATTAGCTCCTATAATCCGGAAGGGTCAATCCCATCTTGATCTACACACAGATTTTGTAAGTACTTGATTGTACCCAGTAGCCTTCCATCACTGCATTAGAAATACAGATAGTCCGACATCAAAGTACAGTGAGTTGCTTGCAAGTTACTATGGTGATCTCAGGTTTAAGGGACACTTATGCCCATATGCTTCATGAGTAGCTCTTGACAGCAAAGCACTCAGCAGGTGAGTCATTTGTTCAGTGATGATGTACTCCTATATCTCATTTGTATACCATACCAATGTCTCTACACTTCTTGGTTAAGAGGACAACTAACCTATATGACACACAATGATCTTCACTCGATAAACATCATTATTTTTTAATGACGTATTATTTGATCGTGAACATATTTAAGAACTATACGATAAATCTTTCTTTATCGATTATTTCATAGTTCTAGGAACTTCATCACAACACAAGAGTTCTAACAAGGAAGATATATCTTTGTCATGAATAATGCCAAAATAACTTTTATTTATCGATCAATAATTTATATACATATTATAAAAAAAATATAATCGTCCATATGATAGATTTTAGGACACATTTTCTAACAAGGACTTAATGTATTTCTCGCCAATGCATAGTATCAAGATTACTCATGTACCTGGAGAGCATACACACCGCACATGCAATGTCCGATCACGTGCAATGCATGGCATACATCAAAGTACCTATCATGCTAGCGTACTCCAGCTGTGCAATGGACCTTTTGGTATTCATAGTTAGTTTGATTGAAGGATCCCATGGAGTGTTAAATTTCTTAATTTTCAAGTGCCTGCATTTTTCCAGCACTTTCTCAATATAGTGTGACTGACACAGGACATAACTGTCATCATGTTTCCTGACTTTAATCCCTGAGATAGTATCTACTTCTCCAATATCTTTCATCTTGAATTGAGAAGATAGAAACTCCTTAGTCTCAATAATACCTTTCATGTGAGTCCCTATAATCAGCATGTCATCTACATAGAGATACACTACCACTCCATATTCATCGGTGAACTTAGAATAGATGTATTTATCTGCACTATTATATCAGAATCTATTTGACAAGATCAGCGAATCAAACTTTTCATGCCACTATTTAGGGGTCTGTTTTAGCCCATACAAGGACTTAAACCAATTTACACACCTTATTCTCATTCCCAAGCAACACAAAACCTCTCGATTGTTCCATGTACACCTCTTCATCTGAGTCACTATTTAAGAATGCCATCTTAACATCCATTTGATGGATAGACATCTTATAGATCAAGGCCAAAGCAAACAATACTCTTCTGGATGTAATCCTAGCCACCGGTGCATAAGTGTCAAAGTAATCAACACCCTCTTTTTTCCTAAAACCCTTGGCAACATGCTTGGCCTTGTATGTTTGTACCGATATGTCTGTATTGTATTTCTTCCAAAATACCCACTTGCATCCTATAGGCTTAGAACCAGATGGCAAATCAACCAATACCCAAGTATTATTTCCCAAGATGGAATCCATCTCATCATTGATTACCTCCTTCCAGAATTTAACATCTCTTGATACCATTGCTTCTTTATAGTTCTTTGGATCTTCTTCCATGTTGAGAAGTACCGCAACTTCTTGAATCAAGAAATCCCTATTTCCCTCGACAATGAATGCAACAGCATTAGGGGAGATAAAATCCAGATCGAGATCCTTTTCCTTTCTTAACTGTTGATTCCTCCTAGGTGCACTAGGAATGTCAACTTCCTTTCTTGTTTCACCAAACAAACCAGTGGGAAGAGTATTCTCAATATGTGTTTTTGTTTGCTCATCATCATCCAAGTCCTGTACGAACTTATCCTCAAGAAACTCTACATCTCTTGATTCTACAATGATATTTGAGCTCAAATCAAGCAATTGATATGCTTTGGAATTCTCAACATATCCTACAAACATACTCCTTAGTGCCCTAGGTCCCAACTTTGTTCTTTTTGGATCTAGGACTCTATAATATGCTAAACAACCCCAAACTCTAAGATAACTCAGGTTTGGCACTCTTACCTTCCATATCTCATATAAACTGAACTTATTTTTCTTTGAGAGTACTCTGTTATGCATGTGACAAGCCGTCAATATGGCTTTACCCCATAAATTCATTGGCAACCTTGCATTAAGCAATATGGCATTAACCACATCATTGAGTGCTTGATTCTTTCTTTCAGCCAATCCATTTTATTGTGGGATATATGGTACACTTGGTGTATAATGCTATTCTCTTCACAAAAGTGAAAGAATTTCGAGAGAAAGTACTCTCCACCTCTATCATTTCTCAAGATTTTGATTCTACTCCCGATCTGATTTTTCACTACGGGTTTATACCTTTTGGATATATCAAAAGATTGGTCCTTAGACCTCATCAAATAAATATGTACATACTATGAACAATCATCAATAAAGATAATGAAATATCTATTTCCACCCTTAGTTAACACACCATTCAGCTCATACACATCAGAATGTACAAGTTCAAGCATCTCATAGTTTCTGTCCATCCTAAGATAAGGTTTCTTAGTCATTTTTGCTTGAATACATATTTTATATTTTCCAAAATTCATATCCTTGAATGATATCATACCATATTTAGACATAAATTTCAGAGAATCATAATTCACTTATACTAAATGATCATGCCATAAAGAAAGAGACTCAACGGTATAAACGGAAACAACATTTTCATTAACAGAAAGTTTGTACATTTCATCACTTACATACCCCCTTCCAACAAACACATTGTTCTTACTAAAAATTAGCTTCTCGCCCTCAAGGACTACTTTGAATCCTCTGTTACCGAGAAGACTTCCGGACACTAAATTCTTTCTAACATCAGGGACATAAAGAACATTAATAAGAGTTGTTGGGTATAAAATACCCCCAGCCGAAGTCTTCAACAGAATCAACGACTCTGCCCACGATGCCGACCTCAAAGGGAGACTCCGCCCGGGCTCCTACGGGAGTCGGGCTTCGCCCTCGACTCCAACGACTGCAGACAGACTTCGTCCGGACCCCTACGGGAGCCGGACTCCGCCGACAACTTCGACCGCAAGTAGACTCCGCCCGGACTCCTACGGGAGCCGGGCTCCGTCCTCAACATCAACTGCTGGTAAGCCCCGTCTGGACTCCTACGAGAGCCGGACCTCGTCTTTGACTTTAATTGCAGGAAGACTCCGCCCGGGCTCCTACGGGAGCTGGGCTTCGCCCTCGACTCCAACGACTGCAGACAGACTTCGTCCGGACCCCTACGGGAGCCAGACTCCGCCGACAACTTCGACCGCAAGTAGACTCCGCCCGGACTCCTACGGGAGCCGGGCTCCGTCCTAAACATCAACTGATGGTAAGCCCCGTCCGGACTCCTACGGGAGTCAGACCTCGCCTTTGACTTTAATCGCAGGAAGACTCCGCCCGGGCTACTGCGGGAGCCGGGCTTCGCCCTCGACTCCAACGACTGCAGACAGACTTTGTCCGGACTCCTACGGGAGCCGGACTCCGACGACAACTTCAATCGCAAGGAGGACTCCGCCCGAACTCCCGTGAGAGCCAGGCTCCGTCGCTAACTTTGATTGCCGGTAAGATCCGTCCGGACTCCCACGGGAGCCGGACTTTGCACCTGACTTTAGTTGCAGGGGACTCCGCCCGGATCCCTACGGGAGCCGGGCTCCGCCCGTGATTTCAACTCCGAGAGGACTCCGCCCGGACTCCTACGGGAGCCGAACTCCGTCATCAGCTCCGACCACTGCCGAGCTTCAGTCGATGGATCTGCACTCCCAGGCCACAATAACGGCTATGATCCTGCTCCACTCCCTGCGGCAGACCCTACGCGACCCCATTACTCCCTGACAGGCTGTTTTAACGGCCATGATCCTGCTCCACTCCCTGCGGCGGACCCTACGCGACCCCATTACTCCCTGATAGGTTATTTTAACGGCCATGATCCTGCTCCACTCCCTGCGGCAGACCCTACGCGACCCCATTACTCCCTGACAGGCTGTATTAACGGCCATGATTCTGCTCCACTCCCTGCAGCGGGTGCTGCGTGACTCCACTACTCCCTGGCAATTGGCGACAACGGACGTCACTCCACTACCTACAACAGGCTCCACATGGCAGGCCATAGTAGTGGCCACGGTCCCACTCCACTACTCCTCATAACAGACCCCTCCTAACCCCGAACGGCGCACTGACAGGCGGTTACAAACGTCGCCATCAATCCGTTACCTCCTCCGCCTATAAAAAGGGGGATCCAGATACGTTATTCTCTAAGCTCTCATCTTTTATCTAAAAACTCTGCTAAATTCTTCGTTCGAGCACTCCATTCTTGTTGAGGCAGAGAACTGACTTGAGCGTCGGAGGGTCTTGCCGGAGCAACCCCACCTCCGGTTTAGACTTCCTTTGCAGGTCCCGACGGCGACCGCGACTTCCTCGACTCCAGCTTCTCCGGCGCAAGTGAATTTTTGCACCAACAGGATTGGCGCTAGAAGGAGGGCTGAACCTTCGCAGTTCCCTTGTTCTTAAAGGAGCGCTCAACGGAGCCGCCTCCGACCGTCTCCTCCAGCACCCACTCCTCCTTTCCTCATCCGATGCCTTCTCGCGAGGCATTCGCACAACTACCTCCGGTTATGGTCGCCAACAAGGAGTGGCCGGACGATCGGCCTCTATCGGATTCTGTCAACACCATTTCGGGGGGATCCCGGCAGGAGGCAACCAACATACCGGCTGTATTCCCCAAGCGGCAAAAGGTTGAAGAACCCATAACCTTTACCGAAGAAGACACCTAGGGAGTCCAATTCCCTCATAATGACGCAGTCGTGGTTTCCTTGAATATAGCAAATTACGACGTCCGTCGCATTCTTGTCGACAACGAAAGTTCGGCCGACATCTTGTTCTACGACGCCTTTTCAAGAATGTCCACTCTTGGCGGTCATCTGAGGTCGATTTGCTCCCCCCTGGTAGGGTTTATCGGTGATGTCATTCCGACGGAAGGAATGGTAACTTTGACTGTGGCCGCGGGTCAATATCCAAAGCAATCCAGGGCTCTGGTGAATTTCTTGGTAGTGAAGGCGCCATCCGCCTACAATACAATCCTTGGCCGTCCCGGCCTCAATGCTCTCCGAGCTGTCGTTTCGACCTACCATTTGAAGTTGAAGTTCCCCACCAACCAGGAGATCGGAGAGGTCCGGAGAGACCAAGCCCTGGCCAGATACTGCTACAACATCACCTTGCAAAGAAGCGATCAGGCTGACCCCTGTCCCGTCGATGGACTAGATGCTCGCGATGACCTCACTGAAGAGAGGGGCGGCCCAATCGAAGATCTAGTACCAATCCCTTTGAATGATGGGAACGCGGATCATGTGGCGCTAATTGGCTCCAACCTGGGGGAGGAGGTGCGGACGCGTCTTATTGATTTTCTACGAAGAAATACGGACGTTTTCGCTTGGGTTCCAGCAGACATGCCGGGGATTGACACGGAAGTCATGGAGCATCATCTGGCCGTCGATCCAAAGTATCGACCGATGAAAGAAAAAATCCGGAGTCATGCCCCGGAAAGGCAGAGGGCGATAGTCGAGGAAGTGGATAAGCTCCTCAAGGCCGGATTCATTAAAGAAGTCAATTATCCTGATTGGATTTTCAATGTTGTTCTGGTCAAAAAAGCAAACGGCAAGTGGAGGATGTGTATAGACTTCAAAAAGCTGAATAAGGCTTGTCCAAAGGACAGCTATCCCCTTCCCAGAATCGACCAACTAGTGGACGCGACCTCAGGCCATGAGCTCCTCACTTTTATGGACACATTCTCCGGCTATAATCAAATTAGAATGGCATCGGAAGATGAAGAAAAGACAGCTTTCATCACTAATCGCGGCCTTTACTGCTACAGGGTCATGCCTTTCGGCCTCAAGAATGCGGGCGTAACCTACCAACGGTTGGTGAACAAAATCTTCAAGGAGCAGATCAGCCGAAACATGGAGGTCTACGTGGACGATATGCTCGTAAAAAGCAAGTCTTCCAGAAATTATGTCGCCGACCTCGAGGAGACTTTTGACGCTCTCCGAAAGTATAGAATGAAGTTGAACCCAACTAAATGTGCTTTTGGAGTAACCTCAGGAAAGTTCTTGGGCTTCATGGTATCAGGGCGCGGGATTGAGGCCAATCCAGAGAAAATTCGCGCCATCCAGGAGATGACTGTCCCGAAGTCGATCAAAGAGGTTCAGCGTCTCACAGGGAGGATAGCGGCTCTTAATCGCTTCGTTGCGAGGTCGGCCGAACGGTGCTTGCCCTTCTTTCGAACACTCAAGCAGTCGAAGAACTTCTGTTGGACCTCTGAATGCCAACAGGCGTTCGAAGAGTTAAGAAGCTACCTTAGCTCACCCTCGCTGCTGGCAAAGCTTGAACCTGGAGAGGAACTATTTTTATACCTGGCGGTCTCTCCCATGGCCCTCGCGGCCGTCCTTGTCAAAGAAGAAACGAAAGTCCAGCGACCAGTCTACTACATTAGCCGCGCGCTGAGGGACGCCGAGACCAGGTACACCAAATTAGAAAAACTGACCTACGCCTTGTTGGTTGCAGCTCGGAGGCTCCGACCCTACTTTCAAGGGCACACCATGACGCTACTCACCGATCAACCGATCAAGGTGGTTTTGCACCGGGCTGACACCTCCGGAAGAATGGCAAAATGGACGATTGAGCTCACAGAATTTGACATCAACTACAGACCTAGACCAGCAGTAAAGGCCCAAATACTGGCAGATTTCATAGTAGAGTGCACCATCCCAGAGGAGGCCGAACCTGAGCAAAGCAAAGTTGACGACCTGAAGTCTCAACCTAACTCCCCCAACGAAGAGGCCAATCCCTCCGATTGCTTTTGGACCCTCTATGTGGACGGATCTTCCAACATGGCGGGTGCAGGTGCAGGCCTGATCCTGGTCAGCCCGGAGGGTGTCATCGCGGAGTACGCTCTGCGTTTCGAATTTCCCGCAACAAACAATGGAGCGGAATACGAAGCTCTGATCGCAGGATTAAGGATCGTCAGAGAGCTGGGAATAAGTCAACTCCGGGTGCACAGTGACTCTCAGCTGGTGGTGGGGCAAGTCAGCGGGAATTACGAAGCACAGGAAGACAATATGGCCAAATACCTTGAGAAGGTAAAGGAGCTCGCTCCCGCCTTTAGCGACTTCAACATTAGACAGATCCCAAGGCTGGAGAATACCAGAGCCGATCTTCTCTCCAAGCTGGCGACATCGGCTCTGGCCGAACTGCCCAAAGGCATCCTCTTTGAAGTTCTAAAATACCCGAGTACAGAAGAATCGCGGCCCGTAATGGAAATCGACTACGAGCCCAGCTGGGTCGACCCGCTGACAACCTACCTCAGAGATGGAGTTCTCCCCCAGGATGCGAAGGAGGCTCGGAAGCTCCGAAATCAAGCCTCCCGATACATCCTTTATGAGGGCAAATTGTACAAAAGATCATACTCCTTGCCCCTCTTGAAATGCCTCCGGCCCTCGAAAGCTAACTACGCCTTGTGGGAAGTACATGAGGGGATTTGCGGAAATCATTTGGGAGCTAGATCTTTATCCCACAAGCTGCTACGTCAGGGATACTACTGGCCAACGATGCATCGTGATTCAATTGAATATGTCAAAAAGTGTGATCGATGCCAGAGATACGCCAACATCCAGAGACAGCCCACCACCGAACTCACACCCTTGAGTGCCCCATGGCCTTTCGCACAATGGGGGATGGATATCCTTGGCCCTTTTCCCATGGCATCTGGGCAAAGGAAGTTCCTCCTCGTAGCGATCGACTACTTCACCAAATGGGTTGAAGCCGAACCACTAGCAAAAATCACGGAAGCAAAAGTTCAAGATTTCGTCTGGAAATCGATCGTGTGTAGGTTCGGTCTGCCTAGAACCCTAATCACTGATAATGGACGACAGTTTGCAGGAGCAAAATTCGCCGAATTCTGTGAAGATCTAAACATCTCCCACAACTTCACATCAGTATCCCATCCCCAGGCGAACGGCGAAGCTGAGGTAACCAACAGAACCCTTTTGCAGGGGATTAAGACAAGGCTTGAAAAAGCGAAGGAAACTTGGGCAGATGAACTTTATCATGTGTTGTGGGCATATCGAACCACTCAGAGGCTACCCACGGGGGAGACCCCTTTCGCTTTAGCCTTCGGTACGGAGGCCGTCATCCCCATCGAGCTTAAACTCCCGTCGGCACGAGTCGTGGCGTTCGACGAACATCAAAGTTCGCAAGGTCTTAGAGCCAACCTTGACCTATTGGAAGAAAGACGGGAGATAGCTCAGGTTCAGATGGTAGCCTACAGACAGAAGGTTGCTCGATATTACAACGCCCGGGTTAAGAACAAAGCCTTTAGAGCAGGAGACCTAGTGCTTCGACGAGCCGCTGTCTCGCAACCTCAGGACCGAGGGAAACTCGTCCCAAACTGGGAGGGACCTTATGAAGTCAAAGAAGTAGTCCGGTCCGAAACTTATTATCTTAAGGAACTCGGAGGAGCCGACCTCCCGCGACGTGGAGCTCAGAAAACTTACGGATGTACTACCAGTAACTTCATTTTAATCAAAAATCGCATACCCATATGTCTTTGGACAATTCAAACAAACTGTATCAAAAATAAAAGGGCAACCTCGTCTAGATAAAGTCGAAGGTCCGGTTTCATTTAGACCGGATGGGGGGAGAGGCCTTGCAACGCCCATATGCGCCCCCACAGCCCTGTTAGGGACAGGAGGAGAACCTCGCCCTAACTTGAGCAAAGTCGAAGGCCCGGTTCCATTTAGACCGGATGGGGGGAGAGGCCTTGCAACGCCCATATGCGCCCCCACAGCCCTGTTAGGGACAGGAGGAGAACCTCGCCCTAACTTGAGCAAAGTCGAAGGCCCGGTTCTATTTAGACCGGATGGGGGGAGAGGCCTTGCAACGCCCATATGTGCCCCCACAGCCCTGTTAGGGACAGGAGGAGAACCTCGCCCTAACTTGAGCAAAGTCGAAGGCCCGGTTCCATTTAGACCGGATGGGGGGAGAGGCCTTGCAACGCCCATATGCGCTCCCACAGCCCTGTTAGGGACAAGAGGAGAACCTCGCCCTAACTCGAGCAAAGTCGAAGGTCCGGTTCCATTTAGATCGGATGGGAGGAGAGGCCCCGCAATGCCCGTATGCACCCCACAGCCTTGCTAAGGATAGGAGGAAAAACCTCGCCCTAGCTTAAGCAAAATCGAAGGCCCGGACTCCTGCGGGAGCCGAGCTTCGTCACTCACTTCAACCGGTGGTAAACTCGGCCCGGACTTCCACGGGAGCCGGGCTCCATCGCCAACTTCGATTTCTGATAAATTCCGTCCGGACTCCCACGGGAGCCGGACTTCGCACCCTACTTTGATTGCAGGAAGACTCCGCCCGGACTCTTACGGGAGCCGGACTCCGTCCGCGACCCCAATCGCAGGGAGGATTGCATCTGGATTCCTACGGGAGCCGGACTTCATCACCAAATTCAACTGCTGCCGAACTTCACCTCGACTTCGCCTACGGGAGCCAAACTCCCGTAGCCTCGCTGAGAGCGGAGAAAGATTCCAAATGAAAAAGAAAGGCGATGGACCACATCAACAACGATTGAAAAACAAACAATGCCCGAGGTGCATAGAAAATCCCGACACAGCAAGGATTGAGGCTCCCATCGGGAGTCCCAGCCTTCCAGGAAGCTTTCAACGCAAAATGTGGCAACTTCCTTAGGGCAACAGAAGCTCGGATCCCCGAATTCAAGCCCTAGGAGGGACCCCGGGCCCGAATGGCCCCAAGCGAACCTGCAGCCATTGACGGAAAAATGACAATCGGGTATCTTCGAACGGCGTAAACGAAAAGGAGCTCAACAAATAACAACCCTACACGAATAAAAGAGGTCGTCGATGACCTTAGGACGATGTGAAAAAGAAAAGAAGAAAAGGAGGAAGAAAGAGGAAAGGAAAATGAAAAAGTTCGACAGACAACTATTCGATGCAAGATGCAGACAAGGTAACAAAATCTCCTTTTCATTTTTCAACTAACAAGATATACGTTACAAGACCCGGTGGGTCAAGAAAAAAAAAAGATATACATCATTGCAAGTCTCACGAACACGGTTCGGAAAGGATATACCGGAGGCCGCTCCAAGCTGCAAACTCCTCTTCCCGTCTCTTTCCTTCTCAGCCGCGTTCTCCAGTGCGTGTAACGGACCTATCGGCTCTCGCCCCGCCTCGCTTCGCTCCATCTCCGAAGTCCCAACCCTAGGGGGAAAAGGGTGGGATAGATTCCCGGGGGCGGTAAGGGCAACGGCAGCAGTGACGAAGACCTGTTTCAAGAAGAGCCAGAGTCACCTTGGAGGCAGCGGTGACGCCAGAGATATGCTCCATCTCCGAATGCTCCGCGACAGCCGTCATCCAAAATGCTCCGGCAAGGTCGGCATGCGCTACTTCCACCGCCCCCGCAACGAGCTTTACTGCCCCACCGTCGACGCCGACCACTTCTGGTCCCTCGACCCCGACGGCATCAAGGATCCCGCCACAGTTTGTGATAACAGCTCTGCCCTCTTGACCGGTATCACCCCGCCTTGCTACTTCGAAATTCTCGGGCAGAATACCTTTACCAGCGGCCCCCGTTATCAAACCCCTGTTGTTGAAGGAATTCTTCCTTGAGCCCCCTTTGAAGCGACGGGGATCCTCAGCGGCCACTTGGTGACCGGAGAACTCACCGGCCACTATTCTCCTCCTCGCCTTTCTCCAAGCCCTAGACATCCCTTCGAGGATGGCCTCCGGGGTGGAGGACATGACGTGGGAACCCCTCAGAGAAGAATCGAGGGGCTGAAGACGGCAAGGACCGGTGCGGAGGAAGTGACTGAGTAGCTAGGCTCTCAGGCGAAAGAAAGGTGCCGTCCTATCGGCAGGATGAAGCCACGAAGGGAGAGTAGGGGGTTTAAATAGCCGACGGATCTTCGATAGCACAGTTATGGCGGCGGGTGTTCCTAGGCCAACTGGTGCGTACCACGTGTCCCGCATGTCCCACTCGCCGCTATCGAGGGTTGATTGTTCGCAAATTTCCGTAGCGCGGCGCTTGGGATCGCGTTTCGGCGGGAGTTCCAAAAAGACTCTTCAGGTCGCCTTAACCAGAAAAAGGGCTCTGACGTGCACACATTAAATGCTAAAATATCTGGGGGCGGCAGTGCGCAGGCTTCGAGGGGACGACTTCGGCTGTGCCCATCTCTCTGTACTTCCTTCGTTCGAAATTCAAACTCGAAAGTAGGGGGACTGGTGTTGGGTATAAAATACCCCCAGTCGAAGTCCTCAACAGAATCAACGACTCCGCCCATGATGCCGACCTCAAAGGGAGACTCCGCCCAGGCTCCTACGGGAGCCGGGCTTCGCCCTCGACTCCAACGACTGCAGACAGACTTCGTCCGGACCCCTACGGGAGCCGGACTCCGCTGACAACTTCGACCGCAAGTAGACTCCGCCCGGACTCCTACGGGAGCCGGGCTCCATCCTCAATATCAACTGCTGGTAAGCCCCGTCTGGACTCCTACGGGAGCCGGACCTCGCCTTTGACTTTAATTGCAGGAAGACTCCGCCCGGGCTCCTACGGGAGCCGGGCTTCGCCCTCGACTCCAACGACTGCAGACAGACTTCGTCCGGACCCCTACGGGAGCCGGACTCCGCCGACAACTTCGACCGCAAGTAGACTCCGCCCGGACTCCTACGGGAGCCGGGCTCCATCCTCAACATCAACTGCTGGTAAGCCCCGTCCGGACTCCTACGGGAGCCGGACCTCGCCTTTGACTTTAATCGCAGGAAGACTCCGCCCGGGCTCCTGCGGGAGCCGGGCTTCGCCCTCGACTCCAACGACTGCAGACAGACTTTGTCCGGACTCCTACGGGAGCCGGACTCCGACGACAACTTCAATCGCAAGGAGGACTCCGCCCGGACTCCCGCGAGAGCCGGGCTCCGTCGCTAACTTCGATTGCCGGTAAGATCCGTCCGGACTCCCACGGGAGCCGGACTTTGCACCTGACTTTAGTTGCAGGGGACTCCGCCCGGATCCCTACGGGAGCCGGGCTCCGCCCATGATTTCAACTCCGAGAGGACTCCGCCCGGACTCCTACGGGAGCCGAACTCCGTCATCAGCTCCGACCACTGTCGAGCTTCAGCCGATGGATCTGCACTCCCAGGCCACAATAACGGCCATGATCCTGCTCCACTCCCTGCGGCGGACCCTACGCGACCCCATTACTCCCTGACAGGCTGTTTTAACGGCCATGATTCTGCTCCACTCCCTGCGGCGGACCCTACGCGACCCCATTACTCCCTGACAGGCTGTTTTAACGGCCATGATCCTGCTCCACTCCCTGCGGCGGACCCTACGCGACCCCATTACTCCCTGACAGGCTGTATTAACGGCCATGATTCTGCTCCACTCCCTGCGGCGGGTGCTGCGTGACTCCACTACTCCCTGGCAATTGGCGGCAACGGACGCCGCTCCACTATCTACAACAGGCTCCACGTGGCAGGCCATAGTAATGGCCACGGTCCCACTCCACTACTCCTCATAACAGACCCCTTCTAACCCCTAACGGCGCACTAACAGGCGGTTACAAACGTCGCCATCAATCCGTTACCTCCTCCGCCTATAAAAAGGGGGACCCAGATACGTTATTCTCTAAGCTCTCATCTTTTATCTAAAAACTCTGCTAAATTCTCCGTTCGAGCACTCCATTCTTGTTGAGGCAGAGAACTGACTTGAACGTCGGAGGGTCTTGCCGGAGCAACCCCACCTCCAGTTTAGACTTCCTTTGCAGGTCCCGGCGGCGACCGCGACTTCCTCGACTCCAGCTTCTCCGGCGCAAGCGGATTTTTGCACCAACAAGAGTCAACTTCTTTCTCGAAGTAAATTGCAGCTCTATAGTCCCTTTTCCAAGGATCTTGGTGGTATCTTGGTTGCTTATGAGCACCTTCCTTTCCTCAACAACTTCTTCAAATTTCTTGAACTATGCTTTGTTGTTGCACACATGAATTGTTGCTCCAAAATCATACCATCAATCAACGGACTTAACCGCAGTAGCCATATTCGGCTCCGTCACCATTCCAATGTGGAATTCAGACAGTACTATGGCAACCAAAGGTTTAACCTTGGTATCCACCATGTTTGCGGCACCATCCATCCTTGCTTTCTTGAATTTACAATCCCGCTTCAAGTGTCCAACCTTCTGGCATTTCTAGCAAATCAAGTTCTCCATGTTTGTGAAAGTGTCCAGGTCTTTCCTCTTGTTAATTTCCTCCAAAATTTTGGATATTACTTTTCCTCTTGGTCCCTTTTTCAATGGCATTCATATTGGAAGCGTTATCAACTGATTGAGACCTCTCATGAAGCCTAGTCTCCTCCTTAATCCGAATGTGCTTCAATAATTGCTCCAACGTAAATGCCTCTGAAGAGTGTAACAACTTCCTTCTATAGTCATTTTAGGTTGCTGGGAGTTTGGAAATAATCGCAGCAACCTGTAATGCTTCAGAAACCTCGACTTTCAAGTCTTTATGTTTAGACACCAAGATTTGCAATTCATCGACTTGAGTTATGATGGAAACATTATCAGCCATTTTGAATTCTAATTACTTGAGAGAAAGAAAGAAGCTTATCTGTTCTTTGCTTTTCGATGTTGTACTTGAATTCAAGAGCATCCCATATCTCCTTAGGCGACTTGTAGGACTTGAAGAGATCATAAAGCCTATTAGAGAGAGTGTTGAGGATGTATCCTCTGTAGCGAACTTCATCTTCCTCACGCTTAAGACGCTCTTTCTTCATCTCCACCATGTCTTGTTCGGTTGGTGGGGAAAGAGTGGCGGTCACCAGCACATAGAATACCTTCAATTCAGTGAGAAGGAATTGCATCTTATCCTTCCATCCATTGAATTGCGAGCTATCAAAGTGATCCAATTTGAAGTCTTGATTCATCAACTTGAGGGCAACATTCGCGCCGGACTCCATTGCAATAACACTTTAGAAATGTTAAATGTTAGAAAAGAAATGGAGTAACATGGGGATTAAAATTTTGCTTCGAGGCATGACGTGATCACTTTCTCTGAAGTGTTATTGCGCCTACCACAGATGCTGTTGGAATTGTATGGCAATACACTTTTCGAGATACAACGAAGCCCCAAAAATTAAAAGGACAGCACACCTTGAGATTTTTCTTTTAACGTTCACACGCTATTTTGGTAGAACAAAGGAATACAAAGGCACGAAAAAGAATGTCAAAAGTTAAAAGTTTTGTCTGTAGCGCATGACTCTTCTATAATGCACAATGTGTCTCTTTGATCAATCTACATGATGGTTGGAACCGTCACAATGTTTTGACTAAAAAAAAAACTAACCAAATCCCAAAGGACGCATTTCCATTGAGTATAAAATGAAGGGATATGTTAAATATACTCAATAGAAGGGTCATACCACGTCCATTCAACAAAAGAAGATAGTTACACGTCTAAAAAACCACCAACGGTAGGTATCAACATGACCCGATTGATCCTCACCAAATTCGGATCGGTCCAAAAGCCTGCAAGGCAATACTTTGCATCATATTTTACACTTCTTTCAAGGACGTAAACTGTGCCTTAAACTTTTAACCAAATATCATGGACCACCACCGTGTAACTCAAGTTACAATACATCTAAGAGTAAATATTTGTGAATAACTTATATTTCTAGACATAGAGATAAAGAAGATTCTTTTATAATTTATTTTACGAGTGTAATAACGTTAACAGCAGGTCCCTAAAGGGCTAAAGATTCAAAGGATGGCTTTAGACAACATCCCTCTATGAAGAACAAGCCCCTTTGCTGTGCTTAAGAGCTTATTCTGGATACTTTCATAGGTATTTTACTTCTTTACTTGAGTCATGATAAGAAAAAATTGTTCTGATGGATGAATTATACCACCTTGTAACTCTGTGCTCTGTATGCTTCTATTCTTTTTTAATAAATTAAGTTGGGTGTTATATATATAAGATCCATGCATTGAAGAATGCTATTGCATGTGGGATGAATTGGCATATGCATTGACTTCCGCATGGTATCAAGGGTATGTAACTTTCCTTTTCCGGATAAAATGTTTTAGGCCTAAATCAATCTCAGTTTATGCATTAATATTTAATATGTTGTTAAAAGCAAAATGTCGTTAACCATGGTCTAATTGATGAGGACTCAAGAAATGGATTCTTTCAACCTACCTTGCTATGAAGCTTATGTGAAGAAGCTAAAGCACCTGGTACAGGCCAAAGGACCCTTCGTCGATAGCGATGGACTAGCAGAAGTAAAATGGAATAAAAAAGGTTGACCATGACAGTGGTGATGGTTGCTTTATCCCTCCAAGGTATTAGTAAATCCTACAAGAGTAGTGGTTGAATTTAGTCTAACAAGTCATTTTGGATAGAAAATAATTGATGAATTATTTCAAA
Source organism: Elaeis guineensis (assembly GCF_000442705.2). NCBI lineage: Eukaryota > Viridiplantae > Streptophyta > Magnoliopsida > Arecales > Arecaceae > Elaeis > Elaeis guineensis. The sequence goes on from NC_026005.2 coordinate 22,582,098, forward strand.
TTATGGAAGCACATTCCTCCAAGGAGTTATCCAAAGGGCCCTACAATATTATATTACTATCTCACTTATCAAAGGAGGATGATATGAGAATATGGGCTCCTATTGCCCAAGAATTCTATGGTTCACTTACCTCTGATTAAGTATTGGCATATGTTGTTAGACTATAAGCTTCTTTATTGTTATTTTCTTAATTTCTTTTGTTGAAAAGTTATGTATCTTTGGAAGGTTGTATCTTTTAGATTAGAGATGTATCTCTTTGTAAGGTTGTGTCGTTTAGTTCTTTGTAAGAATGTGTTTCTTAGTAAATGATTTTTTGTGAAAAGTTATATCCCTTCATTTCTATAAATAAGAGACATATCACTACAAGAAAATATGAATTTCCCGACATTTTTTTGCCGACGCTTTCGGAAAGCGTCGGCAGGTTGCGCTGACCTGCCGACGCTTTTAAAAAGCGTCGTTTCTTAACGACGCTTTTAAGCGTCGTAATTTTGAAACTGTCAACGCCGACGCTTTTAGAAAAAGCGTCGTTAAATAAGGATCTTTAACGACGCTTTTTAGCGTCGTTAGGTTCGTTTAACACCCCGACCTTTCGTGCCCTAATCCATCTACTGCCGCCCCTTTCCACCCGACCCCATCTCCGCCGACCCCATCTCCGCCGCCAGCAGCGCAGCCGCCGTCCCCCTTTTCCTGTCGCCGACGATCGCCGGCGCCGACTTCTCCTCTCGTTTTTTCCTCACCGCTGCTCGATCCCGTCTACGATCGTTCGATCCCGTCTCCGATCCCTCTAAGGCTGTCCTTTCCGCTTCTCGAGCTCTTCCTCTTGCTGGCACCGGTGCTTTCTCGTCTCTCCGAGGTTTGATCTCTTCTTCCCTTCTATTTTTTTCTCTCTCATGTCTAGTCTCACCCCTTGACCGGAACCCTAACCCTAATTTACTTGTTTCTTGGTCGGCTGTCATCACTAGCTACCCGAAGGTCTCCAACAACGACTCCCCGGCCTTCAGCGTCTGAGAATTGAGGTACTTTTCTGCATTACCTCTCCCATGCCTACTTTTCCATGAACTGGTAGTGATTGACGAGTTTGGATTAATTTTACCGGTGATGAAGCTTGTGTGGTTGAATGTATCCTTTGGCTGAAGATTTGTACGATTGCTTTGATGGATTTTGGTTTGGCTTTGTATCCTTTGGGCCCCCTGTATCGTGTTGCTTTTATGTATTAGGCTTTATGCATCCATTACCGTAAGTTTGGCCGACTGTATTATGATGGATTTCTTCTTTGATGTGGTTTGAAGAATCTGATGTTGAGTGCGCCTGTAGAGGAAGTTTTCTGATAAATGCTGTGTTTGAGGAAACAAGGAAGAGAGTTTTCTGATAAATGCTTTGTTTGAGGAAACAACGAAGACAGTGCACACACACAAAAAAAAAAAAAAAAAAATTTGTTATGTCTACCATGAGACTGTAGAAATGTTTGATTAACACCATTTTATTTCTCTTGTCCAAATGGATTATGATTATGAACAACATAAGCAAATGAAGGACAGGATGCCAATTTTCATCAAGGGAAAACAAAAAGGTCACAAAAATAATTAACTATTCTAGGTGTATTTTCATGCTTAGAATTTATATACAAAAAACTTGATGCATGAGTAGGTCCAAGTCACATTCAGTTCCCATCATCTCGTTGGCTGCTATCGTCAGAAAGAACCCTAGGCTCTGCCTCCGTTAGATTTTCTGCTTCTCTATTAATGTCATCATTTCCATTGTCATACACTTGGGAACTTACCACATGACCACTTAAATCCTTGTGTTTTAAATTGCCTGTTATAAAGAAGATGGTTAGACACAAGGTAAGATTCAGTGTACATGACCACCTATTCTGATGCTGAGTCGATAATATGGAAGGACTGTGATGAGCATGAACACACACCAACAAAAATGCTTAAATGTGTCATATGAGGAGACAGGATGATAGTGGAAATGAAACAGAAAGTGCCTATGTCCATATGATTATGAACCTACCCATCCAAAAACTGCACCCACTTGAGGTATTGTGTAACAAAGCCTTGACATGGAACACAAAGCGCTCCAAAGACCTCTTAGTAGCAGGAACATTGCGTGATAATGATATTCCAGTGAAGACGGAGAGATACTGATCTGTCAAAGACAGCTAGTTGCACAAATAAAATCATACCTTGGCCTCAGAACACAAGGTCTGTATAATTCTTGTTGCCTTTTGAAGCTCTCTGACCTGCAACACATTATTAAGGCGAGAAAAGAGTATGATATGAAGATGATTTGACATTGTCAACTAGTGGGAAGCAAGATGCATCTTACCGTTTGAATTATAATGTCATTGTGTTCTTGGAAATGGTCATGTAAGAAGTCAAATGCTGGAGAAATATTCATCATTCAGTGTCCTACCATCAATCATTTGAAAACTGTTAGGATTTGGATTGTAGCTTTAAGAAATATATCAACAAACTTGCCTCCATACTTGACTGCCATAGCATGCACAGCTACCTGCATTCCACAGCATAGTAGATAGACAGTATTTTTTGCACAACATTTCTTTTATTATTTGTAAAGAAGTTATCTGAAAACTATACATTCTTTCACAGGTGACAAAAATATAGATTAGAACCTTCTGATGCGTGCTCTCAAATTTTATTAATTAATTAATTGCTTCCGTAGCGTAGAAAATTGATCTATCATGTTATGATAATAATTTCTATGCAAATGCACAGACAATGAACCTGGTATATTGTCCCTAGTATTTTCAGGTACTAGAAAAATTGCATTCCATAGAAACGTAGACCCGTCTTTTGATTAATGTACATATTCTATTGTATCCGTACATTTATTTATTTTTGTACGGATAAAAGAATTATGTACATTGATCAATTGATTGTCCAGTATGGACAGTTTGGAAAATGTGAGTAATTCTATAGGTCATTACCATAATCAAATGGTATGCTGAGGGTTCGAAAAAAATTTCGGATGGTATTTTCCTTTTGTTCTTCCTATACGGAAGAACTAAGGAGAAATGCTGCCGAAATTTTTTTCGACTCTTGTTGCATATCATTTGATTTTTGTAATTGACCTATAGAATTAATGCATTTTCTGAATGGGATAGGACCTTCTTTACCTATTAGTTGATGATAGCAAGCATTTACTATGTAAACTTTATGTAGTTGTTATTTTTTTGGATTTTATGAAATGACTGATATTTTTTACTCATTGCATTAATATAGATTGTATAATTTTTTTTTATTTTTAGATAAATTGCAAGTTCGATCAGTTTTATCCTACAATGGACAAAAGTTGGATAAATAAACCAAGGAATAGTAAAGAATATTTAGATGGAGTTCATGACTTCATTAAATTTGGTATGGAGAAAAGTAGTTTGAATGGAAAGATTTTATGTCCATGTCGGAAATGTGTAAATAGTTCTTCTTTAGATCCACAAAATGTTGAAGAACATTTGGTATGGAATGGTTTTTTAAGAGGTTATACCGACTGAATTTTTCATGGAGAATCTATGTTGCCATCATCATGTAACCAACCCCTGACTCATTGCGGATCCACTAGCCTAGAAGACAATTCTGCAAGAGATGATGATATAAGGGGTTTGATCACAGATGCTTTTGGATTTGATGTTCAAAATTTAGGAGAATCCAGTAGTATACAAGAAACAGTTGGGATGTTTGATGGATGTACGCATACGGAACGTATGCATCTTGAGGAGCCCATACATACATCTAATGATGAGACAGCTCGTTATCACACCTTAATGAAAGATGCAGACGAAGAATTATATCCGGGTTGTACAAAATTTTCTAAGATTTCTTTTCTTGTTCATTTATTTCATATCAAATATTTGAATGGATGGTCTGGAAAGAGTTTTACCATGCTGCTCAAGTTATTAAAGGATGCATTTCCAGAAAGCACTCGTTTACCACCATCGTATTATGAAGCCAAGAAAGTAGTAAAGGAATTGGATCTTGGATACGAAAAGATTCATAGTTGTCCGAAAGATTGTATGTTATATCGGGGTGAAAATGCTAATCAAGAGTCATGCAATGTATGTGGATCTTCAAGATGGATAACACAAAAAGAAGATCGAGATGATGTACTGAATGAATTGGATGCAACGCGGAGTAAAAAGAAACCGGCCAAGGTATTGCGTTACTTTCCTCTTATACCTAGATTGAAAAGGATTTATGCATCATCAAAAATAGCTTCATCAATGAGATGGCATCATGAAGGACGTACAAAGGATGGAATGTTGAGACATCCAGCAGATAGTCTTCAATGGAAAGCATTTGATGATAGACATCCTGATTTTGCCTCTGATGTTCGCAGTGTTAGGTTTGGCTTAGCTTCTGATGGCTTCAATCCATTTCGGACCCTGAGTTCTACCTACAGCACTTGGCCAGTCGTTTTGATACCTTACAATTTGCCACCGTGGATGTGCATGAAACAATCATCACTTATCTTGTCAATGGTTATTCCAGGAGATAAGGGTCCAGGCAATGATATTGATATTTTTCTATAGCCTTTGATAGAGGAATTGAAACAGTTGTGGGAGGGTGTTGATGCATTTGATGCTTCCAACGGCCAAACATTTAAACTACGGGCAGCATTGTTATGGACTATTAATGATTTTCCAGCATATGCTAATTTATCTGGCTGGAGTACAAAGGGACGGGTCGCATGTCCTTGTTGTGGAGATTCAACACATTCAATTTGGTTAAAACATGGAGGTAAATTTTGTTACATGGGACATCGTCGATGGTTGGAAGCAAATCATCCGTTTCGATTTCAGAAAGATTTGTTTGATGGTACTATAGAATTGGGATGTGCCCCTATTCCACCTTCTGGAACTGATGTTCATAGACAAATGGATGGCATGAATTACAGCTATGGTAAGCACTCAAAGTCCTCTAAAAAAAGAGGAAGGGATGATGTTGAACGCTCAGTGCACGAAGGGTTACCAGAGGAAGTCAGTATCAGTACTATAGATGCAGAGTTGTTTCAAGATCCAGACAATTATTTCGAGGATGAAAATGAGGAAGACACACAGATAGCATCTACACAACAGCCAAGTAAACATTTATGGAAAAAACGAAGTATCTTTTTTGACTTACCTTATTGGAAACATAATCTTATTCGGCACAATCTTGATGTCATGCATATAGAGAAGAATGTTTACGATAATTTACTTGGAACATTTTTAAACCTTGATGGAAAGAGCAAAGATAACATGAAGGCACGTCTTGATTTAAAAGAAATGGGTATCCGACAGGAACTTCATCCTAAAATGCTTGCTAATGATAGAATTTATGTGCCTCCTGCATGTTACACAATGTCTGCTCGAGAAAAGGATAATTTTTTGGGAGTTTTGAAAAGTATCAAAGTACCCGATGGATATGCATCGAATATTTCACGATGTGTGCATCTAAAGGATCGAAAACTTTCAAATCTTAAAAGTCATGATGGTCACATATTGATGCAAGATATTTTTTCAATAGCTTTAAGATCGTCATTGCCGAAACAAGTTATTACAATTGTACTTCGATTATCGTCATTCTTCAAGGCATTATGTTCCAAAGTTATTGATCCTCGGGAACTTGATCAGTTAGAATCGGATATTGCAATTACACTTTGCCAGATGGAAAAGATTTTTCCTCCTGGATTTTTCACTATTATGGTACATCTGCTCGTTCACCTAGCTTCAGAAGTTAAAGTTGGTGGACCGGTACATTATAGATGGATGTATCCTATTGAGAGGTATTATTACAAACCTTAAATCTTTTGATAATTTTATTAGAAACAACAGCATACTGATATTTTAATAAATATTTAATTCTTGAAGGTATCTTGTGCGTCTTAAAGATTATGTGCGAAATAGAGCCTATCCTGAAGGCTCGATTGCTGAAGCATATATTGCGGATGAATGTTTGACATTTTGTTCAAGATATCTTCAAGGTGTAGAGACTATTTTTAGTCGACCTCAACGGCATAATGACTTTGTGGAGAATGCAGAACTGTATAAGTTCTTAACTGCTGGAAAATTCTTGGGAAGAGGTGAAGGTATTGTACTTGATCAAAAATCCTTAGCACAAGCACATCGTTATGTGTTACTTCATAGTGACATAATATCTGACCATCGCAGGTTAGTATATTTAAGGAATGACATCAAAATTTAAATTTTATATTAGATATAATGTTCTAAATGATATATTTATATTTTATGCAGTAAATTTTTAATTTATCAGAGACGAGCCAATCATAACATTCGTCCTAATGCAAGGATTGAACAGCGATGGTTGGTCGAGTTATTCCCTATGTGGCTTTCGAATCAGGTGTGATTTATATTTAATTATGGGATATATTAATTTTTGATACATGTTTAATATCAGATAACTCAACTGCACTTCGTCATATCATTTTTTGTTAGGTATCAAAGATGATGGAGACAAATAATTCAGATGAACTAATAGCTCTTGCTCGAGGACCTAACAAGATTGTGAATAGATATAATGGTTTCATAATTAATGGCTTTAAATTTCATACTAGAGAACGGGAGAAATTTAGAAAAACACAGAATAGCGGTGTTATGGTGGAAGCGGATGGAAAATCCTATTATGGTGCACTTAAAGATATCTATGAGTTGGATTATTACGAAAAATTTAAAGTAGTACTGTTTAGATGTGATTGGATAGACATAAACTCACCAAGGGGTTTGAAACAAGATGCAAATGGATTTACACTTGTAAATTTTTCAAGGTTGATACACACTGGTGTGTTATTGAAGGATGATCCATTCATTTTTTCATCTCAAGCTCGTCAAGTATTTTATGTACAAGACGCAAAAGATAAAGATTGGTTTACTGTCATCAAAACAAAACCTAGAGACTTATATGATATGGGAAACCAAGTGGAGGATGATGACGATGACACTTATACACAATGTATGCCCTACAATTTTGTGCCAGCTGATGATTTAAATGCTACGACGACGTTGGTTAGAACAGAATTCGAAGAAAACACTACTGCTTGATTGTTACTGGTAATAATTATTTATGATGTATATATTTTGCATTAATTATTGTATTATTTTACTCCATATATTAACTGATTCTACCTTTTATTTATATAAATGCTAGGTGACATCATGCATCGCAGGGGACGATATGCTGGTGTGCAGTTCCAGTTTTCACAGACAGAGGCCGGTACGTCTTCTTCAGCACAGCAGCCTGAGGCCAGTTCAGCTGCACAGCATTCTGAGCCCTGTCCTTCATCATCAGCACAGCACGATCCTCCTGTTCATCAGTCAGATGATGAGATACACGTGCAGGGTATATATTGTCTTTCATGTAATTTTTTTTTATTTCATTTTATGTATATTTATGATATAGTTACTTTTATGTATTTTTTGCAGACGGATCCGGGAGAGTACGCCCCAGACGCGGACCCACAGTAGTACGAGATGTGTGGCAGATGCGTGAGGGCGAGAGGATTGTTGTGGAGTGCAATCAGCTAGGTCAGCCAATTAAAAAAGCTGCCTGCTTATTGACTTCATTTTTGGGGACTGTTGCTCGGAGGCCTCAGCTATGTCCGTTGGGCTATGCAAAATGGAATGACATGCTTCCAACGTACAAAGTTGAGCTCCTCCGAGTTATAGAGGTAATGAATTGATGTTCATACTGTATATTAATTGTTAATCATTTATATAATTTATTTCATTTAACTTTTTTTTTTATAGAGCAAGTTTGTTCTCCCTCCATCCACTCATGATTTTGTAATGAAGTCTCTCAACCGCAAATGGAAAGAATATAAAGCACAATTGAAGAAGGACTATATGAGACAGGGTATGACAGAGGAGGAGGTTGCTAGGAATTGTCCTCCTGATGTACCCCCTCATCAGTGGATGGAGTTGGTTCATTACTGGTTCTCCGAGAGGGCACAGGTATATTATCTGTTTATTATCTTTTTTTCTTAAATATTTTATAAAAATATTGATTTTTATTATATATTGTATATATAACAAGTTCTTTACTTTATTTTACAGACTTATTCTGCTATTGGTAGAGCTGCACGAGCAGCTCAGTCTGTTCCTCATACATCGGGGTCGAAGAGTTATGCACGACTCCGACAGGAGTTTGTATGTTCCTTAAACTTTCATAATTAACTTTTAATTTTTATGTTCAAATATTTATATAACTAATATCATTATGTATCGTGGACCATGTCTGTATCATGATACTCATATATTTTTTTAAATTATCATAACTGTTTGCTTAAAATTGAAATTATTTGTGTAGGAGGATGAGCATGGGAGGGAACCCGGACAAGTGGAGTTTTACCAGATGACTCATACTCATCAGGATGGTACTTTTGTTCGAGATGAGTCGAGAGATTTATATGTACGGTATTGTTAATATTATATTTTTTGCAATGATTTAAATTTAATTTTGTTAGCTATTAATGTATAACTCTTGTTTTCAAAAAAAATATAGGAGAGGGCTACATCTCTCATTGCGGAGCGTGACGATGAGTCCGCAGCATCTACGCAGCAGAGCCGTATCGAGGCCGAGGTATTCACAGAGTTGATGGGACCAGAGCGCTACGGCCGAGTGAGGGGTTATGGAGTAGGAGTCACCCCCACTCAGTTATCTGAGGTTAGTAGATATACGCAGCATGCTGCAACAGATGCTCAGGATTCATGCGTTCACAGACTCGAGGCGGAGATACAGGAGATTAGACAGAGTCGTGCCGCTGAGATGGAGGAGATGCGAAAGAGCCGTGCCGAGATGCAGGCCATGAGGGGACAGATTGATCGCCTTACATCTTTATTAGAGATGTATGGTTCATCTCAGGTAAACACATAATATTAAATATATATTTTTGTATTAATTTAATGATTTATATATTTTATTTATAGATATGCAAATCATGCTTTTGATATATTTTTTGTAGGCTCCTGGCATATCAGGCACCCATCGAGATAGCGGCACGTCACGTGGAGACAACGACGACCATCCGCCTGCAGATTGATGTTATTTTATTTTTGTTGTATTTTTATATTTATTTATATTACTCTTGATTGTAATGGACGATTAGTACTTTATTTTTATTTATATAAAATATTGTCTTTTGGTTTGATTAAATTTTCTATTTCAGCTTGCTTTTGATGTGAATGATGGTGATTGTACAGGTGTGAATGTGAATGTGGTGATTGTACATGTTTATTGTATTGTACAGGTGATGTGAATGATGGTGATTGTACAGGTGTGAATGTGAATGTGGTGATTGTACATGTTTATTGTATTGTACAGGTGTGATATGATTTCGTACAGGAATGTATTGTATTATTTTTTTTTAAAATAATATTTGTATTTTTTTTTTCCTCTTAAAACCTTTAACGACGCTTATAAGCGTCGTTAAATTTGTCTTTTGCGACGCTTTAAAGCATCGTAAATTTTTACATTAACGACGCTTATAAGCGTCGTTAAATTTGTCTTTTGCGACGCTTTAAAGCGTCGTAAAGATTTACATTAACGACGCTTTAAAGCGTCGTTAAGAAAAATTTAACGACGCTTTAAAGCGTCGTTAATGTAAATATTTACGACGCTTTAAAGCGTCGTTAAAAAATAACGACGCTTTTACAAAGCGTCGGCGATATTCGTCCCCACTCTTGCATAGTCGACGCTTTGCCGACGCTTTTCGAAGCGTCGTAAAGCCGAATAGCGACGCTTTAAAGCGTCGTTAATGACCATTAATAGCGTCGTTAATGGCCATTTTTCCTGTAGTGTATGTTTTGTTTTGTACCAAGTCATTTGCAATTGAGTTAATTTTATACTTAAATAAATCTCATTTTTCTCAACTATTATATTTAATAGTTCATAAATTAGTAAGCTCACCAATATTTAGTATCAGAGCCTAAGGTTGTTAAGAAGAAGAGACTCTATTAAAAAAATGGCCAATCAACTTCTTCAAACCCAGATCCTATAACTATTAAAAGATAATTATGAGAATTGGTGCATTTAAATGAAATCATTATTAGGATCTCAAGATCTTTGGGAAGTAGTTAATAATGGATATCAAGAATACACAGAATAAGAAAAAGCTGCATTGACTATAAACCGATGAAATGAGTTGATGGATGCAAGAAAGAAGGATAAAAAGGCTCTCTTTTATCTTTACCAAGCAGTAGAGGAGTCAACGTTTGTAAAAATTACCGAAGCAACTTCAAGCAAAACGGCATGGGACATCCTTACAATCTTCTTCAAAGGAGATGAAAGAATGAAGCGGATTCGTCTACAAAAGTTTTATGCAGAATTCGAAGCTATCTGTATGAAAGAGTTTGAAAGTGTTGCAGACTATGTTTCTTACATTTTGATTATTGTAAACTAAATAAGGTGAAATGGAGAATAACTCGATGATGCATGAATTGTGGAAAAGATTATTCACTCCCTATCACCAAAATTTGAGCATATTATTATTGTCATAGAAGAGTTAAAAGATCGACCACTCTGTGTGTCATGCCTCCAATCCGAGATCATGAGTTAAGGGTTATGACAATCACTGCATATTCATGAAGAACTCTCTTCATAAGCATGTAAGGTATTTTATTACGATATCATAAAGCAATAGCGGAACAAAATTTAAATGATTAATATTCAACTTTAATTCAAATATCTAAATCAAATATTTTACAAAATAAAATCTCATGGTCTTCCAATAAATCATAATCTAAAATAAAATATCAAAGTCAGCCACTAATTTACTCTCCCATATTGAATCTTCAAATCAAGCTAGGCCTCTGAATCTATAAAAATAATAAAATATGAATAATGAGCTAGATAATCTAGTAAGCAATGATTATCTTGACCAGATAATTCATGTGATAATATAAACATAGTTTATCATTAATCAATGCATAAATATAATCAAATCCATTTTCAAAAACACGAACTCAGTAATGTCAATATCTTTCAAATATTCATATATATAATCATATATCGGATTTTGAAAATCAATCATATCCAAAAATCTGATTCAAAATAAATTTTATTTAATTGCTCAACATTTTACTATGACCATACTTATACCATGTGGCTAGGCCAAAATACTATACTTATACCCTGTGGTTAGGTCAAAATACCATACTTATACCCTTTAATGGGGCTAAAGTTCTATATTTATATCCTATGATCAGGTTATAATACCATACTTATATCTTATGATCGGATCAGAATACCATACTTATATCCTATGGTCGGACTGGAGTACTACATTTATATCCTGTGGTCAGGCCAAAATACTATACTTATATCCTGTGATGGGGTCTGAAATAGAATCATGAGCTCAGAATATTAATGTATAACTCCTAATTGATAGGGTTCAGAATCATGAGCTCAGAGTCCAAAATCGATTCTTATCAAAATTCTTTTCATATATTTCATAATCAAATCAAAATATGCATATATGATTTTAAATCAATAAATAGTTTCGAAATTTCATATCAATTTTCATTCAAAATATATTTTCACAAGATTCATAAATCCCATATAAATCAATTAACAATTTATTCACTATTCAAAAATAATATTATATAACTAAAAGATTTAGAGAAGGTAGATCATTACTTACCTCACATACGCTGCAATAAATCCACATAACTTCAAAAATTTATCTTTTAAGATCTAATATCCAAAATTATACTTTTAACAAATTTTAATCATGATTATTTACAAAATAAAAATTCTAAATCCTTATAGGGCTGGCTATGCGGTAGCATCCGACATCCAGTCGGTCTAATCTAGAGCATTAGATCGATCTACTACAAATCAAAGATCAAAATAGGATACTATGATGAGATCGACGATGAAATCTTATGATGCTCGATCTGATCAAGATAGGGACCGGCAACTGTCCAATAGTCAACGATCAAGATTCATTCATGAGGATCTTTCAAGACTAGAAGGTCTTTCTAAGGTTCAAAAAATTTCAAAAAAAAAACATAATCCAAAAAGAGACACTTTTAGAGAGAGAAGATAAAATTTTTTTAGAGAGAGAAAGTAGAGAGAGAAAATTAAACTTTTAGAGAGAAAAAGTGGAAGTCTAGGAAGAGAGAAGGGAAAGAAAAAAGAGAGAGAATATCTCTCTTCTCTTTTCTCTTTTTTTTTCTTTTTTTTTTTTTCTTTTTTTTTCTTTTTTTCTTTTCTTTTTTTATTTTTTTCTTCATGGGAGAGGGGACCCACGTCCCTCTCTTCTCCTTTCTTTAATGGAATAAGGGACTTATGTCCCCCTATTCCTTCTCTGTACAGTGAACCCACCATCGACTGTGGCTTTGGTTGACGACGGTTGAGGCCATGGCATCGACACCACAGGCGCATCCCACTGGTGATCAACAATGGCAAACAGCACTGATAACTCAAAGAAACTCAACGAAAAATAGAGAAAATAAGATCGGTTTGTCCCAATAAAAATTTAGGGATTCTCGATCAAAAATCAAGCTTTGATGGTTGAAAGATTTAGGAAAAAGATCAATCTAAAAGTTTCAGGTTCTTACCTGACTTTTCGATGGCTTTTTGGTTATGATTTCCGACGAACCCTAAGACAAACTTTCGTGAAGAAGAAAAGAAGGGAAAGAGGGACATTATGGGTGATTTTGGTGATGACCCAACGACTGATGGTGTGTGTTTCACAAGGGACACCATCCCTTTTAAATAGAGGGGAAGAGGGAGCGGTTTGACTGCTCCTTGATGATTGATTCTGACTCCGATTCGGAGTTGGATGAAATAGAAGACTCCTACGCAAGTCTTCGCTATTTTTCTATTTTTCTTGTTTTTTAAAACTTGCTTTAAAATACGTGTGGTTGGGATTAGGGTAATACATTCTTTCCTCCTAAAAAAAATTTTGAATAAAAAAAAATTTCATCTTCAAAATTTTTTTTTCTTATCTCAAAAAATTTAAGATTATTTTTATCACTACAAGAAAAATAGTTTTTACCAACAGCTATTAATGATGATAAATTTGCCATCGCTAATAATATTTTTTACTGACGAAAAATGATGATCAACATATTTACCATCGTAAAAAAAAAATTATTAGCGACTGTATTTTTGGCTTTTAGTGATAGCAAGTTGCATCGCTAATAGAAAGTAATTTTATTTTTTTTAATTTGATTGTAGGATTGTTAGCAATGAAAAGTTCTTATTAGTGCGGCATTTTGCTGTCGCTAATACTAACCTTAAAAATACCCCGTCGTTTCTTCACTTTTCATTTTTGCTCTTCCCACTGCCACCCCCCTCTTCCCCCGCCTCCGATCCCTCTCTTTCCCCCACTGTCGGATCTCATTGCCCCGAGCCACCGGCCACCTCCTCGAGTCCCCGACTATTGGATCTTACTTCTTTGAGCCCCCGTCTGATGGATCTCGAGCCCCTCGACTGCCTCCCGCCTCTTCGAGCCTAGACAAGCCTGCCTCTCCGAGCCCTCGACCTACCTCTCGCTGGCCATGCCCCACCATCGAAGCCCTCAAACTCCTCCCCCGAGCCCCCACACCGTTGGAGCCACCTCAGATCCGACGTCCCCCCTTCCTTGAGCTCCCCCCTTCTTTCCGTCTGCCTCCTGGAGCTGGCGTCCCACCGCTTGGCCTCCCTTTCATGCCTCATCCCTCTCCTTGGCGGATCGGACCACCTACCGCCTCTCCATTCTCCCCTCACCCCTTTCCTTGTCGAATCAGACCCTCTGCTACCTCCTCCTTCTCCCCCCACCCCTCTCCTTGCCCGATCGGACCCACGGTGGCCTCCCTCTTCTCTCCCCGCCCCTCCCCTTATTGGATCAGACCCCCCCACTGTCTCCCCCTTCTCCCCCCGCACCTCCCTGTGCCGGACCAGACTTGTGGCCCTACCTCCTTCAGAGTGCCCAACCATCGGAGTGCCGAGCTGCTAGAACATCGCACCATCGGATCCATGCTACCGTCGCACTATGAGTATTAGTGACAGTGACGACAATGGCTCCATCACCATCGACACACCCCGTTCCCATCTTTTTAAATTTTAAATATTTAAAATTAGATTTATCTGATTATTATAATTAATAATATTTAAATTTAATTTAATAATATTATTAATTTTAATAATAATATTAATAATATTATTAATTATAATATATTATTAATAATATTATTTAAATTAATATTATTCTAGAGAGGTGGAATCACTCTAGGAAGCTCTCCAACGAGAGTAGCCTTACTGCCTTCGACGATAGGAGTTTGAGGTTGGGCCACCGTCAGACCAGTTCAGGCCCACTCATCTATTCTGATGGCGGTCGGAGTAGCTCAGCGATTGGATTCTAGGCCCTAGGCCCAGCCTAAAAGAATAAGGAAGGAAGTAATAAGGATAGTTTAGGTAAGAAAAGGATATGGTTGGGATAATTGGATGTGACTCTATTATTATCTTTGAGCTTTTTGATCTGTTTTTAGTTGACACACTACAAGAAATCTATGTATTAGTGATGGCAAAAAAGTCGTTGCTAGTAGTGCTATTCATCGATAAAATATTACGGTAAAATTTTTTTCCATAGCTAAAAGTCAATTAGTTATTAGCGATGGAAAAGCCATCACTAATAATCTATTAGCGATGACATTAGCGACGGAGCGCATGCCGTCACTAATAACTAGAGAGTCTAGATAAAGATCGATGGAGGTGATGCATTTCTGTTCTTGTTGTTGTAGTTGCAGAGCAAGCTTGGATGGTCTATTACATTTCAGACAACCGCTTGTAGCTACCTCATGGTTAAAGGTGTAGAGGAACTTGCAATGCCTTATTTTTCAATGGTAGATCTGAGCCTTCTTCTTTTTCTCTTTCCCTTGTTACTTTGTTGGTCTCTGATTTAAGTACTATTTTTAAGTTTCTATTTTATTTTTTTAAAAAAATTTAATGGGTTCAGGTCAGGCTCGGGCCTCCCAGAGTCATGATACTTTAGGTGAAGCATTTAAAAAATATGATTTTTAATTATTGTAGGTAAACCACTTTCAGGTAAACATGATGAATACAAGTGCCACATACCTTTGGAGGTGGCAAGATCCGGGCATCAACTGTAGCAAGCCTGATTTCTAACCATGATTCCAAATTCTTTTGCATACTTATTATTGCTACTCGATTTGGTTGAGATTGGAGAGAGGATGACTGAGCCTCGTGTAGGGATGCTGACACTGAAGTGATCTGCAAACCAAGTCTAGATTGAAGGTTTTTGACCCGACGAGGATCCTCCGACGCTCAAGTCAAATTTAGAGAACAAAGAAGCAGTAATGAATTCTTTGAGAGGGATTATTTTGCTTCTCTTGATCCTCGGGGCTTTGGTTGCTTATATAGAATGCTGTCGATCAGTTGATCACACAGCTGTGAGATTGTACGATTTCGAGATTGCAGGACATGCTATAACAGATGAGACATTTTAGCCCTCAATCATTCTTATAAGATTAGGAGAGTTGATTACACCTGAGTCTATCCACTTGGAGCAGACAGCTGTTGCATACATTAGGAGTTGAGTCGGCTGTGATAACAGGGGTAGCTTACGCACTAAGGTATTGGCTTGCCGAGGCAACAGGGGTAACCTACGCATCGGGCAGACCATGCGGCAGATCAGATGCAAGTAGCTTTGCTCTGCATATGGCTCTTCATGCCTTAGCTCTGCTCTTGGGTCAGTGATCCTGATGACAACTAAAAGACCTGAGATATCCTATGGTTGGCATGCTGATCTGAGGTACTCATGGTAACCACCGTAATACTATCCCTTACTCTTGAGTTTAAGAATCAGATAAAAAGAGTATTTCGAAAGTCATACCTCAGATCTGGGGATGTGCGCTCTCACATCTTTGCATATGTCCGGCATTTAAGATTGCTCATGTCATCTTGGCATAATCATTGTGAATGATTGTGACTGATGGGACCCCACAGCTGGTGGTTTTCTCAAAAGTTTAATTTCTTAGGTGGCAGCTTTTTATCTTCACTTTTGATCCCCTTTTAAATTAGGCTCCTGGGTGCTTAGTCAAAGAAAAATAATTGCAAGGCCTCTCTGCTCCAGGCTTTCATCATGATCTCTAGAGACAAGATGAGTTCAAAACTCATGAAGAAGCTTGAACTAGCGTGGGCCCGAAAGAGACAGGCCAAGGCTCCATCCGTCGGTCCTTCAGCTCCAGTGGATGACTATGCCCAAGCTTCGATCATCGAATCAACTCCTACAGCCACGGGAGATGGAAATCCCCTTCCAATCATTGGGCCAGTGGTTGCCCCATCGAAGGCATGGTAAGAGTCCCGTCGGAAGAAATTCCGACAGAAGAGATGCCAGTGGAGGGGGCTCTAACGATGGGTGCAACCAGCTGCCCTGGAGAAGTTCTAGCTATGGCAACATAGGTGGAGGATGTGGCCAGTCATCTTGAGGGGGCTCCGATAGTGGTGGTGGAAATCGAGGAGTCTCCGAAGCCAATACTTCCTCTTGAGTGCTTTCCCTTTGCCGTCACTCAAGCAGGTCCTTCACGACCGACACCTTCTGCTTCTTCCGCAGTAGAGGACCTCCAAGCCACGGCTGGACTTCTGAAGGACTTTTTTCTCCATTTGAGAGGTAACTTTTGGACGGACAAGGAGCCCAACAGTAAATGTTGGGTCCTCTCAGATCTCTCACCCAGATGGGGAGTCCTTGGGCATCTTCTTTTAACCCCTTACAACCTATGGCATTTTAATGATTATTTATAAAATTTTGCATAGATGGGGTGTTGCCTAGCCAGTTTCGACAGTTCCACCCCTGATGCTTCGACATTGGATGCCAGTTGGAGCAGATAGAGAGAAATAATGACGAGCTGATAAAAGAGCTTAGTTCTTTTGAAGAGGCCTTTTAAGAAGCCCAGGAGATGATCGACCATCAGGATGATGAGTTGAGGAAGGCTGAAAGGAGGATTGAGGACCTTGAAAAGTAAAGGTCCAGTGCCGAAAGAGATTGGTGCCGCACCCATGATGACCTAGGATGCTTGAGGAGGACACTCGAAGGGAAGAGAAGTCGGGATTATACCTCCTCCAAGGTTCATTCTCTTAGGGGTCCCAGTAAAAGCTTACCCAAGAGGGCTAGAACTTTAAGTGGAGCAAGCTGCAAAGAGAGGATGCCTCAAAGGAGTGAGGGTTCTGCCTCCAAGGGAATCCTGATGACTCCAAAGCTGACTGCACCTTCAGCTGAACTTTGGGAGGCTTTATCAATAGTAAAGCACCTGAAGGAGAAGTTGAAGGAAGAAAAGGAGAATAACGACCTCCTCTGGCACAAGCTCATGGATCAGGAGCTTCTAACCAAGAATGCTGAAAGAGAAAAAAAACATCTGGTGACAAGAGGGGCTGGAATTATAAATCAGGCCTGCAAGACAGTATTCTTCGTAGGTTTTGAGAGATGTAAAGTGATGGCCTGGGTGTATCTCCCTGCTGAAAGTATCGAGCTTCTTCAGGTCGATTACTTAGATGAGAGTTTATTAGCCATGGTGGTGGACAGTACGGAGAAATTTGCAAAAGCATCTCGTCATTCTGGTGAAGCAAATAAGATCAATGCGGCCATCCAAACCGAAGAAGCTACCGATGTTGAGGGAGACTATTCTGGAACAAGCCGTCCTAGCGGTGCTTCAAAGTAATGGCTTGCACCACATCTTTTCTTTTCTTTTTCTTCTTTTGATAATCCAAGTGATGTAGTCAAATTCTGTATAAAATGAATAAAATTCACCTTTCACTGTTAAAATTCACTATGCTCGACTTAGTGTAGATTACATTACGAGCCATGTTAATTGAATCGTAAGCTAAGCTGAATACGATCCAAGCTATAATCCAAATTACAACCCAAGGTAAACGGTATATCGAAAGTCTTCATCACCCATCATGAGGGTTTTTAAAAAGATTAGAATTTTAATCACTTACATGTAGTAAGTACCTCCACATGTCTCCCACATCTCTCTGATTTGTCTGCCACTGGCATTAACTATCAAATCGACGGTAGGAGCTGTGAATGATGAGAAGTCACCATGTGTCAGGTGTCCATTCAAGTCTCGCTGATCCACGTCTTAAGCAATTAATGCACTGAAAAGAAATATCGCTTAGAGATCACATTGATCCCGAGTCTATTTAAGGTCCAGGTGGTATAGGCCTTTAGGGTTTCTGGTTTTCCTTTTTTCTTTGTTGCAAGTTTTCTTTCATCCTCCTCCATTCTTTTGAAAGTTTCCTTTCTATAAGGAGAATGGCCTTCAAAAGCTCCGATCTAAGATGATGGAGAGGGACATACTCTTGCTTCACGAGCAATACCAGATTCCCCTAGCATTTTAGTTTGCAGTTCCAGGGGCGAATGACCATGCTTGCCAACCTCCTCCAGGCAGGATGAGTCTCTACGAGGAATGCTTCCAGGTCGGCTGAGGCTTTTCCTTCATCCTTTCTTCATCATCCTCCTCCAATACTTTGAGGTGTTGCCATGCACAATA
The DNA here is from genome assembly GCF_000442705.2 of Elaeis guineensis. NCBI lineage: Eukaryota > Viridiplantae > Streptophyta > Magnoliopsida > Arecales > Arecaceae > Elaeis > Elaeis guineensis. The sequence continues at coordinate 22,600,609 of NC_026005.2, forward strand.
GTTCCCAACTCATGGTGGCACATCTGCGGTTTCACCGCAGTATGCGTGTTAGCTGGGATCGACCCCAACATCTCACTCTTCCACTTCTTCTTCAGTCTAAAGAGGCATCCAGAGTCCCGTAGGTGGTGGTATGTATCACCATAGAGGAGGAAGAACATCCACCCGCTAATCCAAGACATTCCAATGGCAGTCCATGGCTGGAAGGGATGTTTTCTTTTCGTCTCTCAAGTGTCAGGTGAAGATTGGGGGTTTGTCGCCTAGAGTGAACCTCAAGAGGCGATGTTGAAAGAGCCCTTGATGGATGAATGCTTGAGGCAGGACATGAAAATCCTGCATCGCTTCAAGGTCTCGGAGCTAAAAGAGCTTTTGTTAGCCCAGATGCTATTCAATGTCGGCATCAGTCAGGCCGGCCCTCAAGGTGCACACGCATCACCTGCCTCGAAGCCATCCATCTTTTAACTTTTACTTTCTCCTTTTTTTATTAAGCCTTTGGCTGTGCCAGTTGCAGAGATGGGTCTGACAAAAAGAAAGAAATTAGAGAAGAAGATCTATCGAAAAAGGACAGTTGAGCTTGCAGGTAGTTGGAGCACCCGCATTAGGATCGAAAGTCCCCCAGTGGTGCTTGCTTCTGGGTCGAAAGAGCTTGAATCTCCCCATGCTGGCAACTTCAAAATTGTGAGGGTCGATTTATCAGCTACCTTGGCCTCCGACAGGGATCGAGGAAGCCAAACAGAATATGGCTTCGAGCAAGTAGCGCTGAGCCTGCCAGCCCCTTCGAGCCCACCATCTTTGCCATGCAGGGAAGCGTGATGGTTTTGTACATGCATTTTTAAAATTGTACAGCGGAATATACATAAATTAAATAATTTAATCTATAATACATGCATAGATCAAATCTAAAATTACCATACAGGATCCATGACATGAACTAATATGCATGTATACAAATCTAAAATTTAAAATTTATTCAATATAGATCATATCTATATGTAATTAGATCATATCTAATTTATATTTAGATTATATCTAAATATGAATTCAGTTCATAACTTCATATCTGAGTGCGGATAGTAGATCACTACATCCAAAATCTATAATAATTAATTCTTTATGATGCTTGACAGCCGCATATGTGTCCGACTTCTATGGATATTCATACGAAGTCCTTGTGCTGATCAATCTCCCTGGGAGTGCTAGCTCGTGAAGATATCATGCTTTGGCTGATCTCAGAAAAATCACAAAGAAGATAAAGAATAAAGAGACCCTCTCCTTTTCTTCTTGGATCCACGCATCCAATCTCTACAAAAGAGATCAAGAGAAGAACCCTTTCTTCTCAATTTTTTATGCACAAGAGAGAACCTTTCTTTCTTCTTTTTACATCTTTGAGAAGAAATTTTTTTCTCTAATTTTTTATGATAAAAATCAGATCTAATCTAATTTCTTATGCTAAAAATCATATAAAATCTTAAACCCTAGAATAACCCAAAAGAGAGACCCAAGAGAAGAACCGTTCTTCTCTCTTCTTCTCCCTTTTTTTCCTTGATTTAGAACTCTAATATGCCCCAAACACCCAACCAAATTTTTTTAGTATTTTTTCTATAAATTTTTATATTAAAAATTAAATTTAATCTAATTTTTATTCTAAAAAAATTAGAAAAAAAATTTGAAAGAAGAACTCCTTCTTCAAGGCTACGCACAAGAAAGAAGATCCATCTTCTTCCTTCTCTTTCTCTCTTTGGGAAGAATTTTTTCTCCAATTTTCTACTGTATAACCAGCAGAGGAGCCTCTCTTTGATACCCAAAAACTAGCAGCAAAAACTCTCAAAAATCCTTTCAAGTGGGGATGAGAAGAGGGATGTCATCATGTGGAATTGGGGCGTCCAACTCTTGGATGCCCCTTCTTGTTTTTGGCGGCAAGAAAAGGAGGGGGGACGCCCATCTTTCTCACAGAACAAATAAAGGGGCATAGTCTTTAGTGGAGCATGGAGTTTTTTCTTAACGTGAAGAGAGATGGAGTGTGGAAATTTATATCACATAGGGTTTAGATTTTAAGTTGGTTAAGTCTTATTCTAAATAGAATTCAAGATCTTGTTCCAACTCTAACTAACCCTTGGACCCAATCCTAACCAATTTAAGAATTAGTTATAACAAACTAACTAATTGGATCTTAGCTCAATTATGAAATCAATTAGGCCCCAATTCAATTGAAGAATTAGTTAGATTAAAACCCTATTGATCTAGGAATTGATTCTTGATGGATATTATGAAAGTTTTTGATAATAGGGCTTGATCCAATCAAGCTTATTATTCAACAAAATTTGATCCAATCAAAATATATATAAAATAATTGAATCTTATTCAACTTAAAATTTGATTTGTATTCCTGAAATCAATTGGAACAAGCCCTGTTATCTAATAGGGATGCATCCAATCAATTCAAAGCCAATCTAGTTGAATCCAATTCAATTATATATGATCCAATCTCTATTACTCAATCAAATTAAGTCAATTAATAATTAAATTATTAATTAATTATTCTTCTAATTTACCAACCATTAGTAAATAATTTATTACAATCTTTGGATAGAATTAATCATCAATCAAATTGATAATTAAATCTCTTAACGATTCATAATTGTCGATCAGTCATTTGATCAGACAGGTACTTCATATGTGTGACCCTATAAGTTCGAACCTAAGTCGGTAACACAAGAATAATTTTTATACTAATTGATGTAACCATCTAGCAATGGGACCGACATCTGGATAGGCCAAATGTATGTCCAGCAATACTCTAGAACCTATGTGGATATAGTTATCGTATAATTCATCCCTTTGACACTTGATGCTCAAAGATGATTAAGAGTTAACTATCAACCCAAGAAGAGTGGTCCACATTATGTCTCAATCTTAAAAATTCTGTGATTCCTCACTAAGATTACTTTGACTAAAGTTTTGCTAGATTGAAATACAATGATGCATCATCTCCAATTTTACTTGGAGCGGTCAATCCCATCTTGACTCACACTCAGATTTTACAAGTACTTGACTATATCCAGAAACCTTCCTTCATTAAATTAAAAATTCGGATAGTTCGGTACCAAAACACAGTGAGTTGCTTGCAAGTCACCGAGGCTGTCTCAGGTCAGAGGGACACATATATCCATATCCCATTAGAGCAATCCTTGACAGCAGAGTACTCTGAAAGTGGTTACGCTCAGTGAAATGTACTCCTACATATCATCCGTATGCCATATCCATGTCACAACACGCCTTGGTTAAGAGGACAACTAACTAATATGGCATACAATAACCTACACTCGATACAATTATCATCTTTATAATAATTATATCATTTGATTGCGAGCAGAATTTAAGAACCATACGATAAATCCTCCTTTATCATTTTGAAAGTAGTTCTAAGGACTTCATCATAATATATGAGTTTTATAATTCATATACATGTATAGAGCACAATCATCTACAACCTAAATGATTGGCTTTATGACATATTTTCCAACATGCTAAGTCCCCAAGTCATTGACTCTTCCCCCAAGAGAGCATCGGTCAATACAGTTGGGACTTCTGGGATAGTGCCGGCTGGAGTTTCTAGAGCTGCACCATCCGGACTGGAGCTAGAAGCTTTAGCTCTAGAAGATTATAAGTTGGTGCATGAGCTATTCACTAGAATGCTCCTCCCAGCTGACATGACCAAGCTACTAGCCATGCCATGCAGGGAGATGAGGAAAGCAGCCATGGAGACCGTCATTTGGGTTAGTGGAAGCCCCTACAATTTTATTCACTTTGCATGTACTTATCATGGGTGCTGACAGGAGGTTTCTCTTAACAGCTCATCCATTACTTGAATGGGTATATGGAGAGCTCCATCGAGCTTGTGAAAGATGCAAAAAAGTACGAGCTCGAGATCGGGATGCTTAAGGGCACAAAGGTCAAGGCTACAAGGAAGGTTGGAGAGGCCTCCATGAGAGCCACCACCACCGAAAGAAGAGCTAACGTTGTTGAAGTGGTGCTAAGAGGAGCTGTTGAGGAGAACTCCCGGTTACTAGAAAAAATAAAGGGGCTTGAGGCTCAACTCGAGAAGAGTGCGACCACAGTCGAAGATAACTCTCGACTATTAGGATTAATAAAGGAGTTTGAAGCTCAATTGGGGGTGGCAGAAAAGAAGGCAGTAAAGGCCACTTCTAAGGCCGTTGCAAACTTTCGAGTGTCAGCGGAGTATCAAGACGAGAATGTTGAATTTACTGCTAATACTTACGACCTTGGGAAGCAGTTGGTCCAGGACAGGATCACTGCTAAGTATCTGAAATTGAATCTAGACTTTTTAGATGAAGTTTGGGACTCTATCATAGCCCACGAACCCATGATAGGTGCTTCAGCTCCGGATGCCACTTCTTAGACTTCTTATTTTTTCTTCTTTCTATACTTGGACCTTTAGGGTTATTGTAAAAACTCTTATTGTTAATATTTTTCAGAGGATGAATGAACAAAGTTTGCTCTTTTTACTTCCCACCTTTCACTCGTGATTGTATATTATTATGCAGTACACAGGCTGATTAGGACACCAGATCTTGTAGTGAACTTAACTCTGATCATAGGAAATAGGAATATTTCGAATGAAGGAACTTCAATAGCAACTGATTTTTCTTTCTAGCCAATTTTTCTTTCGAGCTAGGGCTGACTAGAGGCAATTGCTCTCATCTATCGATCAGCGGAAATTTCTAGCATACGTTAATCCAAGGCAATAGTTAATGCATGTCGATCTGAGGCAATGGTGAATGTACGTTGATTCGAGATGGTCATTCGGGTGGCATCTTCGCTCTAACCTTTTGAATGCTAACAGTCATGGGGAATGATGGCTATTGACTTTTTTGATGGAGTAGCACCTGAAAAAGTGTGTAGGACCTATGGAAATGTGCCACTTAATCACACCCTGGTTAGAGAAGCATCATATAGATTTATTTTTGATAGTAGGAAGGCCTACCATTTATTACCTGGTGGATACCTGTATCCCCTCAAGCCATCGATTGGCGGTTGGTGTGAGCACTGGTGCCTATAAATAGAGGCCAAAGGGCATAGAAACCATACATTTTATCTTTCTCCTTCATCAAAACTTCTCCTCTCTATCATGATGGCATCACCCTCACATCCTCCTTTGCATCCTCCTTTATTAGCGATGAAGGCTAGAGTGAAGGTGAGGTGGGCCTTTATGAGAGAGGCCTGGAGGAGAGCATGAGCCAGATGTACTGGCCCATCCACTTCTCACAGGGCACCTTCCACCTCACGATCTCTGTTAGGGCCTGAGGGTAGGCATACCCCCCAATTCGAGCAGATTCCTTCTGACGTTTGAGCTCACTGTTGGATTTTCTACATATGCTAGTGTATGTAGATTTCAAAATTTTTCTAAATCTAAAATATAGTAAAAAAATTAGATAAAATATTTTTAATCTAAGCATGCATTCATCATATGAAAGCACCTATAGATCTAGTTCATATGCTGAAATTAACATAAATTGATTTTAGGATGAATGAATGAAAGTCTGTGATCAATTCATATACCTAAATCACTTTTTTCTTGCTTCAAACCTGTAACTGGGGTTGAATCCAATTTAATCCCTGGATCTGGGATTGAACATATTTTGAATCAGCAGCATAAGCATTTTGCCTCTATGGGTATTGGACTTTGGTTGAGGAAATCTAATCTTATGATTTTTTCTACTTCTGGTTGGATATTGGACTCTGGTTCGAGTGCTCATATATGTACTTCAATGTAGGGCCTAACAGAAAGTAGGAGATTGAGGAAAGGTGACATGATCCTTTGGATCGATAATGGAGCAAAAGTTATCGCAAAAGTCGTTGGTACTTATCCTCTTCGATTACCGTTAGGATTTAGATTAAATTTAAAAGATTATTATTTTGTTCATGTAGCTAGTCGGAATTTGATTTCTCTGTCTATGCTAGCATAGGATGGTTTTGAATTTAATTTCAATAAAAAATTTTATTTTATTTATTTATGAAATAAATTAGTTGCACATGATCTTTTAATTGATAGTTTATATCACTTACATATTGATGCGGATGTGAATTTGAATGAGCAAATAGTGAGTGCCATAGGTCAAAAGAGATCCAGAGATGAAATTAACCAGAAGTACTCATGACATCATAGACTAGGCCATATTAGAGAAGACAGGATAAACAAACTGAAAAAGGATGGGATGCTTGGCTCTCTTCATCCAGAGTCCTACTTAGCTTATGAATCTTGCCTTCAAAAAAAATGATCAAGTTATTCTTAGTAGGATATGGGGAAGGACCATCAAGTTACTTGCCCTAGTACCCATCGATGTGTGTGGGCCATTTGATGTGCAGGTCAGAGGTGGTTATAGCTACTTCATTACCTTTATCGATGATCTGTCTCAGTACGGATATGTGTATTTAATAAAATATAAGTCTGAAGCTTTTGAAAAGTTTAAAAAAATTCAAAAATGAAGTAGAAAAATAAACAGACAAATCTATTAAGATTCTTTGATTTGATCGAGGAGGTAAGTACCTTAGTCAAAAATTTTTGGGATATCTTAAAGACAACGTCATAGTCTCTCAATGGACTCCTCCCGAAACACCTCAGCTCAAGGGGGTATTCGAAAGGAGGAATAGAATCCTATTAGACATGATCAGATCCATGATGAGCTTCACTGATTTATCTTTATATTTTTGAGGATATGCCTTATTAACTGCAATTCACCTATTGAATAGGGTTTCATCAAAATCTATTCCTACCACACCATATGAGATAGGGTATAGTAAGAAGTCGAGTCTAGGTTATCTTAAGACTTGAGGATGTCCGACCTATGTCAAGAGATAGATGGCAGATAAATTAGAGGATAGATCTGTAATAGCTCATTTTTAGGATATCCAAAAGAATCAATGAGATACTACTTCTACTTTTCATAAGATCACAATGTGATTGTGAGTCAGAATACCATATTTCTAAAAAAATAGTTTATTCAGAATGGTGATAGTGGAAGGTTGGTTGAGCTTGAAGAGAAGGTCTCTAAAGAGCAAAGAGCTATGGATCCTCAGGAACTCATTATTCATGAGTCAGTAGTTGATGTTTCTTTACTACCTCATAGATCTAGCGGAGTCTCCTGACCTCTTGAAAGGTACATGGGTATGCTTACGGAGGAAGTAAAGAAAATATTCCTTATGAGAGATAAGAGTCATGGTGATGATCCTAATACTTTTGACGAGATGATGTTTGACATCGATTTTGAGAAATAGTTAGATGCAATGAAGTTAGGGTTGACTCGATGCACTCGAACCAAGTATGGACCTTAGTGGATCCACCCGAGGATATAGTACCCATTGGGTGTAAATTGATCTATAAAAGGAAAATAGATGCCGATGGTAAGGTAGAAACCTATAAAGTTATGCTCGTGGCAAAAGATTATAGTCAGTGCGAGGGCATTGACTATCAGTAAATCTTTTCATCCATAGCCATGCTAAAATCTATCCGTACTCTATTTGCTGTTACAACTTATTATAAAATCTAGTAGATGGATGTGAAAATTGCTTTCCTGAATAGATATTTTGAGGAAGATATCTATATAGAGCAGCCTTTGGGTTTCACATCTGGTGATGGTGATCACAGAGTCTGCAAGCTATAAAGATCCATATACGGATTAAAGCAAGCTTCTCAAAGTTAGAATTTTTATTTTGATGATACGATCAAATCATTTGGTTTCATCAAAAATGAAAAGAAACCTTGTGTATACAAAAGGGTCAGTGAGAGCACAATAACATTCCTCATATTGTACGTGGATGCTATTCTTCTCATTGGGAATGATATTCTTATGCTGACCATAGTCAAAAGATAGTTGTCCAAAGAATTCTTTATGAAAGATCTAGGGAAAGCATTCTATATTCTTGAAATAAAAGTTTATAGGAATAGATCTAAAAGGATGTTAGGCCTGTCACAAAAGTGGTACATAGAGAAAGTACTGAAGAGGTTCAACATAGAAAATTCTAAAAGAGGACTTCTACCTCTTGGGTATAGTAGTATGCCATACTACATACTCGATCTGATATAGCCATTACTGTGAGTATCACGAGTAGTTATCAGTCGAATCCAGATTAGGAGTGCTGGATTGCTATGAAAATATCTTTAAGTACTTAAGAAGAACTAAAGATTTATTTCTGATCTTTGAAGAATGGATAGAGTTAGGAGTGGGAGGATGCACGAATGCTGATGATAGAATCTCTACATCAGGATGTATTCTTATGCAATATTGGTTCGATATATTAGAAAGGTTCCAAACAACTAATCAATAAAAGTTGAGTATGCTATAGATATGTAGGATAAAATCTAATTTTAATGTTAGTTACAGAACTGGATATCATACTAATAGATGCTATAACAATGTACTGTAAAGACAATGGTGTCATAGCTCTCCTAAGGAGTCTAGGTCTGACCAGAAGTGCAAGCACATAGAGCAGCGGTATACGCGACTACCTCGAAAAGAAATATATTAAGGTGCAAAGAGTAGACTTCACGGATAATGTGGCAGATCCACTGACAAAGCAATTGAGCCATCCAAAGATGGAAGTCTACTTTGAAAAGATGGGACTTAGATTAGTGGCCAATTGACTTTAGTCCAAGTGGAAGATTGTTAGATGTATGTCCTAGAAGCCAACATGGCTGACATATTGTAATAAATCTAAGGTATAATTTTATACTTAATTCATTGATTTGATCAATAAAAGAATAAGTTTAATTTTTATTCAAGTATGATGTGTCCTTCAATCGTCCATGAAATTAACATTTCGATACATGTTCTCAAGGTGTTGAGAATTAGAGACATGTATATAATTCCTAAATACTTTCCATCATAATATCATCATGAGGATGGTGATTGATCCAGATAGACCGATGCACAGATCACTTCTTTTAGGGTAGATGAGTCTTCGGTCAACAGTCTAGAGATACTGAGCGATGAGTGTGATGGAATGCGCAGGAATTTCATGCATGCATTTCAAAAATTTTTACAGTAAAAAATATTAGATTAAATTATTTAATCTATAAATATATACATAATATCTGATCTTAAAACTCCTACAAATAGATTTATGACATAAATTTATATGCATAAAAATATGAATTTAAAACAATAAGTATGTGAACTAAAAATTAGCATTTAGTAATAGATCTAATCTACTACTATCAGGATTCTGAACCCAATATCTGAGCATGGATAGTCAAACTTTATGATTGAGAATATAAATCTAAAAGTCCTCTCTGATCGCTCGCAGCCGCACAAGCATTCGACCTCTATGGATGGTCCACACGAAGCCCTCGGACCGATCAGCCCTCCACGGGAGTTCTAGCTCGCGCAGTCGACTTCTGATGACGGATCTGACTTGAACTCTTTCTTTGATCACCTCAAATCTTTCTGATGTCGAAGATGGATCAGAGAAGGATGGTGGATGGTGGAGGAAAAGTAGATGAAGACTCTCTTCTTTTTGGTTTTTCCTTACCCAAAAACCCTAGAATAGTTCTAGGTCTCTCACCCAAGAGGAGATCGGTCTCCTCCTTTGTTCACACCAAAGAAGATGGAAGCCAACCCAAACGTCATACCCCAAGAAAGGTATTCAGCCCCTCTTTCCCTTTGGTATCTCATAGTGAAAAACTTAGATTTTTTTGCACACAAAAAAGAAGGCTTTTTATGGTTGTCGCACACATGGGATTAGATAGGATAAGGATTGGAGTTTGTTGTAATTCAAATCATTTTGCATTTTAATTTAACTCTAATTTTTTTTCACTTTTATCTGACTTAAAGAGGGACCTACCAAAGGATTTTGGGCATGAAAAACATATGGAAGCTCCTACTTTTGGTCGCACAAAATAGGCTCCTTCACAAGGGGCCAGTGAGTGGGATGATAGGGATAGGGTTTTGAGTTTAAATTCAAACCTTTTGAATTTAATTTAAAACAAACCTTATCCACTCCAAAGAGGATGATAAAAAGAGGTTTAGCTTCAAATTTTCTCATGCATAAACTGATTTTTTGCAATGAGAAAAGGGTGAATCTTTCTGGGTGGTGCAAGGGAGAGAGTCCTATTCATTTGGGACTCTAGGATTTAACTAATTAGATTTCTTTCAACACCAATCCAATTAGACCTAAATAAAATATTATGAACCTAATCTAATTAGGCTCAATAATCTCAATTAAATCTGATCAAATTAGTAAATTAATTAAGTCATATAGTCGATCAAATCAGGATCATTTCTCCCTTATCGATTAAGTCATCTCATAACCTAATCAGACCTGACCTGATTGAATCCAATTCAAGCAGACTTGATTCAGACTTTAATGCTCAATCAAATTAAGTTAATTAATAATTTAATTATTAATTAATCTTTTATTAATGATATAGTTTCAGTCCAGTGGGACTCTTCACTAAAGTCCCAGTGCAGTGGGACTCTTCACTAGAGTTTTGTCCAGTGGGACTCTTCACTAGAGTCCCAATCCAATGAGACTCTTTAGATTAACCATATGATCAGAGAAAAAATTTTAATATGTGTGATCCCATAGGTTTGAACTTAAATTGATAGCACAGGAATAGATTTTTATACCAATCGGAGTAACCATCTAGCAATAGTACCCGACGTCCGGATAGGCTGAATGTATGTAAAGCAACACTCAAGAACTTATTTGGATATAGTTACCATATAATTCATCCCTTTGACCTTTGATGCTACGATAACTTAGAGCTTAAACTGTCAACTCTTAATAGTACATCCATTATGTGTCTCAACCTAATAAATCGTATGACTCCTCACAAAGATTGTCCTGATCAAGGTCTTACTAAATTGAAATACAAAGCATTCTTTCCAATCTTTTAGAGTGATCAATTCTATCTTGACTCATGCACCAACTTCACAAGTACTTGACTGTGCCCAAAAACCTTCCGATCCTAAATTAAAAATTCAGGTAGTCTGGCACCAAAGCACAGTCAGTTGCTTGCAAGTCACCATGGTGATCTTAGGTCGGAGGGACACTTATATCTATATCTCTTCGAAGTGACTCTTGACAGCAGAGTACTCTGAAGTTGGTCACGTTTAGTGAAATATACTCCTACATTTCACCTGCATGCCATACTAGCATCTCCACACTCTTTGGTGAAGAGGATAACCAACCTATATGGCACACAACAACCTACACTTGATATGTTTATCATCCTAGTAATAGTATATTATTTGATCTTGAACTCATTTAAGGACTAAACGATAAATTCTTTTTTATCGATTTAAAATAGTCCTAAAGACGTTTATCATAACATAGAAGTTTAATATAGAAGATGTACAAGCTTTTATGAAAATTATCAAATAAATATTTTATTAATTAATTCATATATAATTATATCAGATAGTATGACCATTAATAGGCTGATGATTGATTTTAGGACATATTTTTCAACAACTCCCACTCCTACTAAAGCCAATCGGTACAGTATCGTATATCCATCTTCATTTTGTGATCTTCGAACTTCTTTATCGCAAGGGCTTTAGTGAATGGGTCAGTCAGGTTCTTCTTTCTGTCAATCTTCTGAAGGTTGACGTTACCTCGATCTATGATTTCTTGGACAAAATGGTAGCGACGCAGAATATGCTTCATCATCTAATGTGCCTTCGGCTCCTTTACTCGAGCTATGGCTCTAGTACTATCACAATGAAGCAGAACTGGACCATCGATGGAGGGTGCCATTCCAAGCTCGGTGATGAACTTTCTCAGCCACACAGCTTTCTTTGTATCATCGGATGTCGTGATGTATTCTGCCTCGCACATTGAATCGGTTATGGTGTGCTGCTTGAAACTTTTTCAGCAAATAACCCCATCATTTAGGATAAAGATATATCCTGACATGCTTTTACTATCATCACGATCTGACTAAAAACTAGAATCAATGTATTCCACGAATTTCAAGTCAGATTTTTCATAAACAAGCCACTGATCCTTAGTATTTCTCAAATATTTAAGGATGGTTTTTGCAACCTTTCCATGGTTCTCACCCAGATCTGATTGGTATTTGCTTACTACTCCTAGTGAGTATGCCATATCTGATCTCATACATATCATGGCGTATATTATAGAACCCACTGTCGAGACATACGGAAATCTACTCATACGCTCTCTTTCTTAAGGGGTTATCGGATAATCCTTCTTCGAGAGAGAAATTTCATGGCCTATTGGAAGATAGCCTTTCTTGAAATTCTCCAGCTGAACCATTTTAGCATGATATCTATATATGTTGCTTGAGAGAGTCTGAGCAGTCTCTTAAATCTATCCCTATGATCTTTATCCCTAGGATGTAGGCTGCTTCTTCCAGATTCTTCATGGAGAATTGCGATGACAGCTATACTTTTATTCCCTGTAATGTAGAGACATCATTTTCAATTAAGAGAATATCATCCACATACAAAATAAAAAATACAGTTACTAAACTATTACCCCGCTTATATATGCAGAATTTCTCTCTGTTCTTAATGAAGCCATACATTCTGATCACCTTATCAAAATATATGTTCCAACTCTGAGATACTTGTTTCAATCCATAAATAGATCTTTGAAGCTTGCACACCTTAGACTCATCTGTGGATGTAAACCTTTCTGATTGCATCTATACACCTCTTCGTTCAGCTCTCCATCTAGGAAAGCTGTCTTCATATCCATTTGCTAGACTTCATAGTCCAGGTATGCCGCTATCACAAGCATGATCCGAATAGACTTGAGCATTATCACAGGAGAGAACGTCTTGTCATAGTCAACACCATAACACTGATGATACCCTTAACAACCAGACGGGCTTTACAGATCTCAACCTTCCTGTCTGCACTTCTTTTCCTTTTGAAGACCTACTTACACTCTATGAGTTTTATCCCTTCAGGTGGATCAACCAATGTCTACACATTGTTGATCTTCATGGACTTTATTTCAGATTTTATGACTTCAACCCATTTCTCAGAGTCGGATCTCTGCATTGCATCCATGTAGATGACTGGATCCTCATTATTCTCATTGAGCTTAACAGGATCCCCATTCTGGATCAAGAAACCTAGGTATCTGTTCAGTTGATGCGGTACTCTACCGGATCATCTTAAGGATGTTTGTATATTGGGCTCCAGATTTGATCTTATCAAATTCAGTTCAAATTTAGTCACTGGTGTCGGTTTTTCTACCTGTCGAACTTCATCAAGCTCGACTTCAGAGGTACTTATTCCTTCACTAAGAAACTTCTTTTCCAAAAAATGTGTCTTACTGCTGATAAATACTTTTTGTTCAATCAAGAGGTAAAAGTAATATCCCTTCGTTTCTTTGGGGTACCCTATAAAATTACACTTATCGGACTTAGGTCTGAGCTTGTCGGTTTGTAATCGTTCGACATAAGCCGGACACCCCCAAAACTTAAGGTAAGTGAGGTTCGGCCTACGTCCTGACTATATCTCATTTGGTGTCTTACTAACTGACTTGTTCGAAATATTATTGAGCATAAAACAGACTGTCTCAAGTGTATATCTCCAAAAAGAGATCGGCAGACTTGCAAACCCCATCATGGATCGAATCATATCCAACAATATTTGATTCCTCCTTTCTGAGACACCATTATGTTGTGGTGTCCCTAGAGGAGTCTATTGTGAGAGAATCTCATTTTCTCTAAGATATATCAAAAATTTACTAGAAAGATATTCACCCCTTCGATCAGATCGAAGAGTCTTAATACTTTTTTCAGTTTGTTTCTCTACTTCATTACGAAATCGTTTGAACATTTTAAATAATTCAGACTTGTGTTTCATCAAGTAGACATACCCATACTTAGATAAGTCATTTATGAATGTAATGAAATAGCTATACCCTCCTTTGGCACTAATGTTCATAGGTCCACAAATATCATTATGTATTAGACCTAGAACTTCACTAGTTCATTCACCTTTTCTAATAAAAGATGACTTAGTCACATTTCCAAGAAGACAAGACTCACAAGTCGGCAATGATTTACAATCATTGATATTTAAGATATTCTCTTGTGCTAACCTGTTTATCCTACTCTTGTTAATATGATCGAGCCTGCAATGCCAAAGGTAGGCATCTGCGACATTATCTAACTTTGGATGTTTATTTGGAGTGTACATTATACTTACAGATTGTGATAAAATATAGATGCCATTTCTTAATTATCCTCACATTATTGTAACATCATTCATAATGATATCATAATAATCGTTCTTTATTGATAAACTATAACCATCTTTGGCCAAAAGGCCAACAAAGATTATATTCATCAAGAAAGATAGACAATAGTGACAATCACTCAAAATGATGCTATTAAATTTTAAAATAAGTTCGACGACTCCTAAAGCTTTATTGGGATTGAAATTTGACTTTCATCTCTCACATTTAAGAATCTCTCGTTGTTCTCAAATTTTCTACTAACTTGAAGTTCTTGCAAGAAATTGTATATATGAACTGGACTTTCGGTATTCAATACCTAGATAGTAGTATCATATATAGAGAAATTATAAGGTGTTATCATATAAGCACCTTGATCAGTAACTAATTGCTTGTTTCTTTTTAGCCTGTTTGGATCATAGTTTGCTTGATTTAGTTCAGTCCTAAACATTTTAGCTAGAATGGGCTCAAGATCAATATTCAACTTCTGATACTGGATATTGAAGTTGGATCCAATAAGCTCATCATTGTCAAACAGTGAGTGAAGCGACAAATTGCTAGCCATTTCTGAAAAGAAAGAAAAACACAGACCTAATTAGTATATGAATTAAACAAGCCTAAAGACATAGACTTTAGTCTAAAGGTTCTTCCACTATTTTATACGAATTGGTAGTCTCTACTTTTAATTCGAAGAATTACCTTAATTTCTTAGTAGGTATTAGAATCCACACAGACTGCATACAGGCCCGAGTATGGCTCGACCAACCCATATATATCTATGGATAAGTTCTCAATCAATTATTTTTTTAAATAATTTTTAGTAATTAATTTTATCCCAAGTTTCATTTTAGTAGGCGATGGGCTTCCACTGAATGTCCTGGTTAGGTCCAACCATTAACATGAACCTACTCAATGATTCTAACTAATGAATAATCGGGCCCAAGTATGACTCGATCAATCCAACCATTCATCAGCTAATACAATAGAGTCATCATATGATGAATAATAATTCCATCATTCAGAGAAAAATCAAACGGATGGCTCCTGCAATGTCCATTAGAAATGATGGACATGTTACCATTCACCTTAATGGGAGGCTATGATCTAGTTATCACCATAACTAGCTCATTTTGTGGATTTAATAATTTAAAAAATTTGATTAACATAATTTAACAGAGTTAAATACATAGACCAGCTAATCTCAATCCTCCTACTGACTTCATCAAGTCAGATCAGGGTGGACTAGAAACAAGTCGGTCCAACCGACAAGTCATCAATCCACCCACTGACTTCATCAAGTCATGTTGAGGATAAAGATAAGTCAAACTAGGGGCACCTAAATCTGTCGAATTAATTTTTTAGTAAGCATGGGTCAATCCTAATCATTAAGTGATCTGATCAAAGCTTGATTCACCATGTTGGCCAGGTAAATAAGATCGATGGAAGGAATATGTCATTAACTCGTCATAAACTCAATCTATGTGAGTAGCTTCCAATTAAAAATCATCAGTCAAGACTGCCAAACTTATCTTAGACACCAACTGGTTAATCAGTTTTAATTAGATCTACTTATGGATTTGGGTTCGATCACTGAGCTCAAGATCAAAGTCTATTTGGGTCTAATCAAAGATATGAACTTGACCAACTACAACTATTGTATTGGTTATAGAAAAATCTTGATTTAATCTAATTTCTCTTCTTAGTCTATTTAATATTTGATTCTAACCCTAGATCTAATCAAATTAGGAGGATCTGATCAAGCTAACCTATAAACCCATCACCCATATTTTATGCGAATGACATTAGATCTTTAATTCACAACTTTAGATCTAATTTGTTCAACTTAATTCTTAATTAAGTTTGGGACTATGGGTAGGAGTTCGACATTTGAAAATAATTTTAAATTTTATAAAATATTTTTATAATTAATTTTTATGCATGATTATTTAGATCTGAAATTTAAATCGACTTACTCCTGAATTGAGCTGACTCATCATAATGGATCGACTGAGTTTTGAGAGTTAGTTGACTCATTGATGATGAATTATTAATCATAATTTTTAGCCTGTTACATTGAGCCAGCTCAACAAAAATTGAGCTGACTAACCAGGGTCCTGAGTCGACCCAAACAATACGGAGTCGACTCAACAGATGAACTACAATAATGGTATTAATTTCAGATCAAAATAATTCTACATAAATAATAATAAAATTAATAATAAATTATTTTAAAATTATTCTAAATATGTTCATGATTCTAGATTTTATTTGCAAAGATTAGATGCAACTATTTTTCATATAATGTATCATATACACAATCTTAAGATTTTAAGAAAAGTAAAATTTTCTTTTCGCATTCATCTTCATGGGATGTAGTCATAATAGTATCCCTACACATCATAAGAAGATCCAATTGAATAAAAAAGAGAAAGATCTAATCTCTATTACCTCCTATGATCAGACGGCCTGGTGATAAATCTGATCTGATTACTTCGCTACTCAGATCATCTAATCTAAATAATTTAGATCTAATCTATATTATTTAAAATCTAATTATTATATTTTGATCATATCAAAATTAGATAATAATCAATATAAATAAATTTTATATACTTTAATTTAAAATTAAATTCTATAAGGATCAGTACAGACTAAGATAATCTTTGCACTGTAATGGATAAACCTTACAGTAGGATAATCTTATATCAGTTCGTGCGATTAGATCTATAATTAATTTTAGATCTAAATATCATATATCAGATATAATCTAAATTAAATTATAGATCTAAATACATATAATATCATGTCATATCGAACCATGGCTCTGATACCACTAATGGAATATGCAGGGGTTTCATGCATGTATTTCAAAAATTTTTATAATAAAAAATATTAGATTAAACTATTTAATCTATAAATATATGTATAATATTTAATCTTAAAACTTCTATAAATAGATCTGTAACATAAATTTATATGCATAAAAATCTAAATTTAAAATAATAAGCATGTGAACTAAAAATCAGCATTTAGTAATAGATCTAATCTACTACTATTAGAATTTCGAACCCAATATTTGAGCATGGATGATCAAACTCCATGATCAAAAATATTAATTTAGAAGTTCTCTCTGGTTACTCACAGTCGCACAAGTATCCGACCTCTATGGATGGTCCACATGAAGCCTTCGGACCGATCAACCCTCCGCAGAAGTGCTAGCTCACGCAGTTGGTTTCTGATGGTGGATCTAACTTGAACTTCTTTTTTGATTATCTCGAACCTTTCTGATGTCGAAGTTGGATCAAAGGAGGATGCTGGATTGTGAAGGAAAAGTAGATAAAAACTCTCTTCTCTTTGATTTTTTCTCACCCAAAACTCCTAGAACAGTTCTAGGTCTCTCACCCGAGAGAAGATCGATCTCCTCCTTTGTTCACATCAAAAAAGATAGAAGCCCACCCAAACCTCATACCCCGAGAAAGGTATTCAGCCTCTCTTTTCCTCTGGTATCTCACAGTGAAAACCTCAAATTTTTTTGCACACAAAAGCGAAGGCTTTTTATGGTTGTCGCACACATGGGATTAGATAGGATAAGGGCTGGATTTTGTTGCAAGTCAAATCATTTTGAATTTTAATTTAACTCTAATTTTTTTTTACTTTTATCTGACTTAAAGAGAAACCTACTAGAGAATTTTGAGCATGGAAAATATATGGGAGCTCCTCCTTTTTATCGCATAAAATAGGCTCCTTCACAAGGGGCCAGTGAGTGGGATGATAGGGATAGATTTTTGAGTTTAAATTTAAATCTTTTGAATTTAATTTAAAACAAACCTTATCTACTCCAAAGAGGGTGACAAAAACAGATTTAGCTTTAGATTTTCTCATACACAAATTGGATTTGTGCGATGAGAAAAGGGTGAGTCTTTCTGGGTGGTGCAAGGGAGAGAGTCCCATTCATTTAGGAATCTAGGGTTTAACCAATTGAATTTCTTTCAAATCTAATCCAATTATATTTAAATAAAATATAATAAATTTAATCTAATTAGACTCCAATAATCTCAATTAAATCTAATCAAATTAGTAAATTAATTGAGCCATAGATCTGATCAAATTAGGATCATTTCTTCCTTACCGATTAGGTCATCTTATAACCTAACAGACCTGACCTGATTGAATTCAATTCAATCAAACTTGATCTAGACTTTATTGCTTAATCAAATCAAGTTAATTAATAATCTAATCACTAATTAATCTTTCATTAATGATAGAATCTAAGTCCAGTGGAACTTTTCACTAGAGTCCTAGTTCAGTGGGACTCTTCACCAGAGTCCTAGTCTAGTGAAACTCTTCGGATGAGCCATCTGATTAGAGAAAAACTTTTAATGTGTATGATCCCATAGATTTGAACCTAAACTGATAGCACAGGAATAGATTTCTGTACCAATCGGAGTAACCATCTAACAATAATATCCGACGTCTGGATAGGTCGAATGTATGCAAAGCAACACTCAAGAACCTATTTGGATATAGTTATTATATAATTTATCCCTTTGACCCTTAATGCTAGGATCACTTAGAGTTTAAACTGTCAACTCTTAATAGTACATTTATTATGTGTCTCAACCTAATAAATCTTGTGACTCCTCACAAAGATTGCCCTGGCCAAGGTCTTACTAAATTGAAACATAAAGCATTCTCTCCAATCTTTTGGAGTGATCAATTCTATCTTGACTCACGCACTGACTTCATAAGTACTTAACTATGTCCAAAAAATTTTTGATTCTGAATTAAAAATTCAGGTAGTCTGACATCAAAGTACAGTGAGTTGCTTGCAAGTCACCGTGGTGATCTCAGATCAGAGAGACACTTATATCCATATCCCTTCAGAGTGACTCTTGATAATAGAGTGCTCTAGAGTTGGTCACATTCAATAAAATATACTTCTATATTTCACCTGTATGTCATACCAGCATCTCCATGCTCCTTGGTTAAGAGCACAACCAACCTATATGGCATACAACGACCTACACTTGATATGTTTATCGTCCTAGTAATAGCATATCATTTGACCGCAAACTCATTTAAGGACTAGATGATAAATCCTCCTTTATCGATTTAAAATAGTCCTAAGGACTTTCATCATAAAACAAAAATTCGATATAGAAAATGTACAAACTTATGATGAAAATTATCAAATAAATATTTTATTAATTAATTTATATACAATTATATCAGTTAGCACAACCATCAATAGGCTGACGATTGACTTTGGGATACATTTTCTAACAGAGTACGGATAATTGTTAGAGAATAACTAGTACTGAACGTGACCATATGAGAGATCACTTGGATTTCTACTCGACCGTCAGTGATTGTCTCGATGCTGTAGTTGTATGAATGATCTTTTGATCTGCAATAGTATGACTGCTCGCAGTGAGACTGTTGGAGTTTGACTGACATATAAATATGATCTCAATGAGCTTTGTAGTGGATGTTGACGACAGTTAGTCCACTATAGGAGTAAGATGCACATCTAGATGGAATCTATCGATCTTAATAGATAAGAGTAGTCCTATGAGATTTGAGAGGCTAAGTTCGAGAGTTTGTGGCCATAGCAGTGTGTTGATGGAAAAATTTTTTTATGAAAATCGCAATTGGACTTGAGCTGATCGAATCTATCATATGACTGATGATGAGGTTTGACGATTTATCCATGACCTATCATCTAATCGAAACTCACGATAGAGGGACTAAATCATACGTAAACTATACCTTGAGATTTTTTTTTGTTCTCCTGGGTTGTCACTATATACTGCTAGATGTCACTGATGAATTATGAGAGCTCATTAGGGTTGCTCAGGATCGACAATCCTTGATGAGTTAGAGTAGAATTGTTCTGATCCATTGAAAAGAGTTTCAATGATACTATGATAGAAATCATTGTATATCTTACTATCAGATAGAATTAAACCTATGAGATTACACAACAAAGAGATTAGATCTGGAATAAGCAACTGGGCTTATGAAGTCTCAACTGGATTTAGAGAAACCCTATTGGATTCAGGATAACCTTGCTAGCATATGGTTGGATCCAATTTTTTTTTATACTTAAATTTTTTATTTGATAAGATTAATTTAAATTTAATTATTTACTAATAATCTAAATGAATTAGATTCATTGAGCCCCAATTATTGGGTGCCTAGGGTTTTTGATCAAATGAATTAAGGATTCAAGCCCTTAATCAATTTTTTTGATAGTTTTGATTGGGTGCCACTTAATTTAATCAAGTTGGACGTGCCCACCCATTAGAGGGTGTGTGGGATCAGCATGGGGCATCCCATAGGCCCCATGTGGAGTGTGTATTTGTGGGTGCAAAGGCTTCAAAAGTTGGCACCTAAAGGATCTCCTAAAAGGGGTCAAATAACTAAAGGAATAAGAATTCCTAATGTAAGTAGAACTTGTATTAAATGGTTGTTTGATTTTGAATAAGATTCAAACCTTATGTCTATTTAAAGGGACCTTCCTTAAGGCTCCTAAAAATTAATTTTCAATACCCCATGCCTCCCTTAAAAACTCCCCACGCCCCCTCTCTCTTCTCCCTTGAAGATCCAACGCCCAAGGAGGTTGGGCATCTTCAATCATCCACACCCAAAAGGAGTTTGGGCACCCTTTTACTTGTTGGTTTTCAGATCTTGATTGCTTCATAATTAAGGAAAGAAAAGCAAGAGAAGAAGAGAAGAAGAAGATCTAAATGATCAAAGAGTTGATCGCGATCCAGGCTTCGCTCAGATTCGCAGGTAGATTTTTCTTAGAGAAGAAAAATTAATACCAAAGAGGACTATTCTAGACTGATCCTAAGTGGATATCCATAAAGGCTAGATAGTTATGCGGCTAAGGAAGAACCTACTTTCTTCTAGATCCAGATTTGAAAAAAAAATTTATGAAATAGATATGTGATTCGATCACATATTCAATTTCAGCATAAAATTCAGCATGTGTTCAAGTTCAGCACATGAAACAGATCCTAGTATTCTATGTTTTATGCATACATGATGTAGATTAAAAAATATTTTAATCTTTTATTCTGCTACATCATTTAGAAAATTTTTTTTTGAAATATACATGCATGCCTCGATATGAAAATTCCAACGGGGGCTAGGGCTTGTATTTATAGAGAGGAGAGTGGGGCTTTAGGATTTGGAGACTCTAAGGTCTCATAAGAAGAGAGGTTGAAGCATAAATCAGGACCTTTAGATCTTCATATTGCTTCTCCTCTATTGATCAATAAGTCGTGTTCACACTAGATCTTCATGAAAAATGATCTTTTAATTTGAGTCCTTCAGATTTAAGTCGTGTTCCCACTTGGTTCTATGTATCTTCTAATCTGGGCCTTTAATTGGAGAGGTTGCTTTTTGATCCTTGATCTTCAAGTTGTGTTCACTCTAGAATGGAAATTAGTTGCCTAATTCACTCAAATCAAAGCCATATTGAGTCCAATTTGAATTATATGAACCTAAACTCTCAATCATTTATAAAATAGACTAGAGAGTATCAAATTTTAATAAAATAATATCAATTATTATAATATTTAGTACCTCTAGTGACTTGATTGAAGTGTTCATTAGTCTGTATGGGATTTTTGTTTGGGCTAGGATTGGACTTTGATCTTAGGGCTTGGGGCTTGGGTTTATGAGTTCCAAGGATGGCTAACTAAAATGTTTGGATTGGGAATAAGTCCAAGGGATGAGAGTATATGAGGCATGGGCTCGGTGAGTGCTTTCATATATTGGATTCAGTCAGGAGAGTTTTTCAATTGGGGTTTATTAGGGTTTGTGTGGAAACCCTAAGGCATATAAATCATGTATGATAACATATTTTGGGTGAAACAATACAATGGCTTTTCTCCCTCAATCTCTCTCTCTCTTACTCTCGATTTTTCATACCTAAACCCTAGCCACCATCTTCAAGGAGGGATCCTTGCAGCCGCCCCCTCTTTGGTGTGTTACTAGTGTATTCTTTGTCCCACGTCCTAGTGTTTGTCTGTACAACACAAGGCTGCTAGCTTCGATAGTGAATCTGCCCTAATGTTGTCTGCTCTGAGGACCTGTTGTATGTCAAAACTCAAAAAGATCAAGGTTAAATCTTTTTTCTTTTGAAGGTTTTTCTTCATATTCTCCTCTCGAGCTTCGTATTCATCCCTGATTTATCCAACCGCCAGCTGGGAGTCACTGAAGACTCTAAGGTGTAGGGCCTCTGCTTCTCTCACCACTTTGAGGTCGGCAGTTAGAGCCTCATAATCTACTTCATTATTGGTTGTCGGAAACTCAAAGCACAGGGCATACCCCGCAACATCTCCTTCAGGACTGATCAAAATGAGCCCAGCCCCTGCCCCTATTGCATTTAACGAGCCGTCGGCATGCAGCATCCACAGCTCCTCTGAATCAGATCCTACATCCACCGCTTCACTTCTTGAGCCTTCTCCATTCCTCAAGCTTTGCTCATTTGAAATGGTGCATTCCAATATGAAGTCTGCCAATCCTTAAGCTTTAATGATGGGTCTTGGATGGTACTGCACATCCAACTCAGCAAGTTTGAGAGCCTATTTTGCAATCCATCCTGAGATATCCAGACGGTGGAGAACGGTCTTGATCGGCTGATCCATAAGTAGTACTACAGTGTGAGCTTGGAAGTAAAGCCGTAGCTTCCTCGCTATGATAGCTAGTGCAAAGATTAGCTTCTCAAGCTTAGAGTATCTAGTCTTTGCATTATGAAGGACTTTGCTAGTATAGTATATGGGCTTCTAAACCCATCCTTCCTCCTAGACAAGGACTGAGCTGATCGTCACTGGAGAGATGGCGATGTATAACAGTAACTCCTCACTAGGCTGAGGCTTCGAGAGCAACAGTGGAGTGCTAAGATACTGCTTCAACTCTTCAAACATCTTCTGGCACTCAACAGTCCACTGAAAGTCTTTTGGCTATTTGAGAGTCTAAAAGAAAGGAAAGCTCACCTTGACTGACCTAGAAACAAAGTGGTTGAGCGAAGCGACCTTACCAGTAAGATGCTACACTTCTTCGATGGTCCTTGGTGGTGTCATCTCAAGGATGGCCTTGATCTTCTCAGGGTTCACTTCAATACCTCTTCATGAGATCATGAACCCAAGAAATTTGCCAGCAGTAACTTCGAAGGTACACTTCATCTGATTCAGCTTCATTTAAAATCGACAAAGGGTGTCGAAAGTCTTTCAGAGGTCAGCAACATGGTCTAGGGCAGCTTGGCTCTTAACAAACATGTCATCCACGTATGCCTCCACATTACGGCTAAGCTGATCTTTGAAAATTTTATCCACCAACCACTAATAGGTGGCCTTTGTATTCTTTAGGCCAAAGGGCATCATTCTATAATAATAAAGTCTATGGTCAGTAACAAAGGCAATTTTCTCTTCATCTTCAGACACCATCCAGATTTGATTATAATCGAAGAAGGCATCCGTGAAGCTGAGGAGCTCATGCCCAGAAATAGCATCCACCAGCTGGTCTATTTGAGGCAATGGATAGCTATCCTTGAGACAGACTTTATTTAAGTTGACGAAGTTGATGCACATGCACTATTTTCCATTCACCATTTTAACCAACATAACATTCGTTAGCTAGTCGGGGTACATGACTTTTCTGATGAAGCCAGCCTTGAGCAGCTTATCCACTTCCTCAGCTATAGCCCTTTGGTGCTCTGGGGCAAAGCTCCGCTTCTTTTGTTTTATCGAATGGTGGGTTGGATCCACTCTCAGGTGATGGGATATCACTGCTAGATCTATGCCGGGCATATCTACAGCCGACTAGGCAAAGAGATCCGTATTCTCCTATAAAAAAAAAATTAGTCGACTCTTTATTACCTCATCTAGGCATGAGCTGATCTTGACCATCCAGTTGAGATCCTCCTTCCTTAAAGGAACATCCAGGAGGTCTTCTATTGGCTGGGCACATTCCTCGATCAAATCATCTCAAGTGTCCAGTCCAATTGGAAGTTCAGACTGGATCTCTACTTGGGTAGGTTGGCCTTCTGCCTTGAGCTTGGCAACAAAACATTGTCGGGCCATAGCTTGATTGCCTTTGATTTGTCCCATTCTACTTTTGGTCAGAAATTTTACCATCAGGTGGTAACTCGATACAATGACCTTTAAAGTCCATAAGCTCGGATGGCCAAGGATTGTGCTGTAGGCTGAGAAAAGTTTGACTACCAAGAAGTTGATTTGGATTGTTGTTCACTGTGGTGGAGTACCCATGATAAGAGAGAGCTTGATCATCCCTTCCGAAAGTACTGAACTTTCACAGAAACCCTAGATCGAGGTGTTGAATCTACTTAGTTGATCTGACGTAAACTTTATTTGGGTCAAGACAGAGTAGTACAAAATATCAACCGAGCTTTCATTATCAATAAAAATACAGTGTACATTAAAATTAGCAATATTTACTATTACAACCACCGCATCATTATATAGGGTAAGTACATCTTTTGCATCCTGCTTGATGAAAATAATGGCATCTTCAGGCCTATCCTCGAGCCTTGGCCTCTTCGCTTCTGGGAGCGATCCATCGATCCAAACAACCCCTCAGTTATCATATAGATTTCTCCTCAGATGGGTCGGTCTTCTATTGTTACCTTCTCCCCTACTGCATCGGCACTGGTTACAGCCAAGGTAGAGGGAGCAGTTGCTGGGGCAAAGGAGGTGGCTGCTGAGGTCTTAGAGGTTAGTGTTGAGGTGCTGCCCTCCGGATGAAGTAATTCAACTGCCCTTGCCTGACAAGCCTCTCAATTTCATCCCAGAGCTGCAGACAATCTTTAGTGCCGTGACCGTGGTCACGATGGTAGTAGTATTTATTTAGGTCACGACAATGCTCTGATTTTGTCAATATTTTTTGAGGCTCTGATAGCTTGGTTCGTACCTTCATAAATACCTCCTTCGAAATAGTTAAAGGTGTGTCATTAGTGTAACACCTAGGAGGTGAGGGTTGTTGATCCCTCTTTTGAGGACTTCGAGATCGATGATTTCAGGATCCCCCATTCTTCTACCTCTGAAATGGGAATCTAGAGCACTAGTGGGTTCTTTCCTCTTGCCTTGGAGGGTACTTCTTATTCTATCCTATCGCAACAAAACTGACAGAGGTCTTCTCAGCAAAGGCCTCCTCCATGCGGGCATTCTCCTTCGTACGGGCCAGCATATCTAAAAAATTTTGAGGATAAGTCTTTGTCAATGATTTTTTTAAGTCATTCTTCGATAGGCCACCCATCATCACAGTCATCGTGATTGATTGGTCCAGATCATGAACCTCCAGGTCACCACATTGAAATGATTGACGAAAGTGTGGATCGACTCATCCTTCTTTTTCTTCATGATATGGAGGTAGTCAGACTGCTTTTATTATCATCGGCTACTGATAAAATGACCGATGAACATCTGACATAACTTTTCAAAAGAGTAGATGGATGCCAGCTTCAAACTTGAATACCACTGTCAGACTGCCCCTTTGAGGGTAGGAGAAAATGCTCAATAGAGGATAGCGTTGGATACTTCTTGGAGGAGCATCATAGACTTCTAGCTGGGGCAGCTTGAAGTACCGAGGGAGTGGCTCCTGCACTATCCTCGGTGCAAAGGGCAGCTCGCTATAAAACCCCTTATAGGGCTACACCGAGGAGTGGTTATTATTGAGAGCATTCTCAATCTTCTTTTCAATCTGCTTGCCGAGCACCTGAAATTGCCTTTCAATATCGAGATCTTGAGTGGTGCAGATCTCAAAATGCTACAGAGAATGATGATTAGGGGTTGAATCATGCCCTGATCGCGGACTAGGAGATTGCCATCTGGCTAGCTGCTAGGCCCTGGGGTGGCTCTGATAAGTCTGTCTCCTCTCTGGACTCTGAGGAGGCATAGTGGCTCTGACTGTAGCGATGATTGAGGAGTCGAGTGTGGAGCCAAATTTGGTGGGGGCACCACAGCAGGAAGCATTGATGTGCTGCTGAGATAATCATCAGTTGCACTGTTGAAGGGGGTGCAGGGGCAGCCTGAGTAGGCTGCTGCACCACTAGGGGAGGTACCAAAACAATCTGGATCGCTTGAACAATGACTGTCAAGTTTTGGACCTATCGGAAGAGTAGGTTGAATTGATCCTCCGTGACTAGTGCTGGCTGGGCTGGCGGAGGAGTCTTGATCGTCGATTGCTGTGCCTGACTTTGGCTTGGCTCTCGATTCGATGAGAGGCGATGGCATTAAAGAGTTGGGATGATGCTTGTTTTGAAAGTATAATGAAGATTACATCCTTCCTCTATCTGTTGCTACTCGATTCGATCGAGATCAGAGAAAGTATGATTGAGCATCGCATAAGGATGTTGATGCTAGAGTGATTTGTAAAATAAGTTTAGATCCAAAGTTTTCGCTCTGACGAAAATCCTCCAATACTCAAGTCAGATTCAGAGAACAAAGAAGCAGCAATGAGTTCTCTGAGAGGGACATGCTGTCGAATAGTTGGTCACACAGCTATGAGATTATACAATATCGAGATTGTAGGACATGCTATAATGGGTGAGATATTTTAGCCTTCAAGCACTCTCATGAGATTAGAAAAGTTGGTTATACTTGAGTCTATCCACTCAGAGCGGACAGCTGTCACACACATCAGGAGGTGAGTCAGCTGTGATAATAGGGACAACTCACGCACTAAGGTGTTGGCCTACTGAGGCAATGGAGGTAACCTATGCGTTGAGTAGACCATATGGCATCAGACGTAAGTAGCTTTGCTCTACATACGGCTCTGCATGCCTCAGCTCTGCTCTTGGGTCAGCAGTCCTGGAGATAACTGGAAGACCTAAGATATCCCATGGTTGGCATGTTAATTCGAGGTACTCATGGTAACCACCGTAATACTTATTATGAGAAAAATCTGTAATATTTAGACTCAAGATGCACACTTGAAAGGCAGAATCAAGTCAAAAAACAAGAAAGATTCAAACCTCCAAGATATTACTCTCTCTATCTTGAGGGCGTTCTCATGTAAAGGTCAATATTTTAGTTACTTGTCGCTCATTTAGCTGAGCTCGTTGTCACAGCTATCACAGCAGGTAAGTCAAGCAGCTGAACTTATTGTTGCTTATTCAGCTTTAAATTTTTATATTTAGAAGCTTCACATAGTTAGGTTTGAGTCGGAGGAAGGAGATCTAGGGGTTAAAAGTCAATCTTCCTATTTGATGGATGGGATGGAGGTATAGATACATCCGTATCATCGAATGAGATGTATAAAAATAATCTATTCGAGAATCGGAGGAGTATATCAAAATATACTCCTCCATATCGATTTAGATTTGAGGCGGAAGGGATGCGTATAAGGAGGTTAAAATTTAATTTAATCATCTGATAGATGGGTTAGAGGTATCTATAGCTCCATATCATCGAATAAAATATATAAAAATAATTCGTTCGAGAATTGGAAGAGTATATCAAAATATACTCCTCCGTATCAGTTTAGACTTGAGGTGGAAGGGATGGGTACAAGAGGGTTAAAATTCAATTTAACCATCTGATGGATAGACCGAAGATATCTATAGCTTCATATCGTTGAATGAAATGTTTAGAAATATTTCATTCGAGAATCGAAGTAGTATATTAAAATATTTCTCTCCGTACTGGTTTAGGCTTGACGTGTATTAATTACAATAGTTTTTTAATTTCAATTAACTTTGTTATAGATAATTGGGTTATTGGCACCCATAATTGTATAATTAAGTCATGAATATATTTATTTTTATTTTTAGAGATTATAGATCATATCTTTCAGAGGTCAGAGCCATCACAGTTGAGGAGAGGCTCTCATACAGCTAGCTTGCATGGTTTTGCACCAGACATTTGATACAGTAAACTCTAATACTTTAGATATTTTTTTATATTATTTTGTTATCCAATATAACATTCTTTATAACATCTTGATACTCTCAGATTTGAACGGTGTGGGATCACCAGTGACCCCACACTCACACAAAGCAGCATCTGGCTCTTAGAGTCAGTAGCATGGTAGAGGAACCCCCCGACTCATGGAACCTCTGACTCGGTCGGAGGATAGAGAGCTCATCTACATTTAGAGCTAGTCGTAAGTATTATTACTGAATATATTTAAAATTTAGTTATTTTAGATACTAATATTTATTGTTTAAAATCAATTTTGTTGCATATTTACAGAGTCTGGGGTGCCTCATGGGTTATCAAGATCATCCAATGATTGATGTCGGGGTCGATGAACTAGTTCTCCAGTTGGTCATCAGAGGCTCGTGATGCAGCCTGAAAAATATTTTTGATATGTCAAAGATGTTTAATTTTTAAATTCACAATAGATTTGTATTTTATTTATCAATACATGGTTGCTTCTACTTGCAGGGGTATTATCGATTCAAGACTCCTCAAGATGAGGAGGCTGGCCGTCGGACCTTCGAAGAGGTGGCCATGCAGAGGTTTCAAGATGGACTATATAGCCTTCGATAGTCCACCATAAAGCACTCCAGTTTCGAATCACCATCAGACTGAAAGTCTTACACAGATCATTGGATGCAAATGGATATATGGGAGGCCCTTTGCGACTAGTGGAGTACTGAGGAGTACTCTGGTAGGCAGCAGAGGGCTCGACAGAATTAGTCCACCCAATAGCATCCGATCAAACACAATGACGGCTTCATTGGCACACATGTTGTGATCAATAGATTGATAAAAATTCTATACTTAAATTAATTTCATATTGAATTAATATACATATATTTTAATTAATTTAATTTAATTATTTATTTATTATAAACATGGTAGTTGGGTTGTACACCAAGGTAGCTGCAGATATGGGAGGCCACACACCAGTCTAAGAGGACTGGTGATTACTTAAATCTTCGATCTTTATAGATCACAGTAACAATTTAAAATATTATTTATTAAATTTTTATATATACTGATATATATGTGTTGCTCCTTGAATTGATTTTAATGATTACAAAGCATTTGAGAGGATTACTAATGATTTTGGCTTGGAAAAAGACTTATTGCATTTTAGGGGCAAAATTATAATTTTGTCAAGATCTGATTCAGAAGCCTCAAGAGCAAGAACTAAAGACGTACAATCTATTGGAGGAAATTTCAACATTTTTGGAAGTGTATTTTGAAAAAAAATTATGTTTATAAATTTGAGTCGACCCCATGAGTCGACTTATGGCAAAAGGGGCTGAACGACACGTTATTTTTAGCCGGCACACCCAATTGAGTCGACCCCATGAGTCGATCCCTGTGCATGAGTCAACCCTATGAGTTGACCTCTGTTGCTGTGCAAGCCAAAAATACAGAACTGTCAATTTTTGTTCTGTGCCATATGAGCTGACCCCATGAGTCGACCCTTGTGACCCCATGAGTCGACTCATGAGCATGAGTCGACCCTATGAGTCGACTCCTACGATGAAAAAATTTCGCAATGGCTAGTTTTTAGCTCATTTTGATTGTATTTAATGCTCATTTAATGTGCTCTAACGGCTCTATTTCAGTCCAGATTACTCTCCACCATTATTTAAAGTTATAAAAGGCACTTAAAGGAGGGAATAAGAACAAGAGAAGGGTTTTGAAGAGGATTTCAAGCATACATTTCAGCCCTAAGCAAAGAGCCCTCTTGAAGTTAAAGAAGCTTTCATTTCAAGTTCACCAACTCCTTAAGAGCTCATTCAAGTCTCCAACTACCTTGAAGAAATTAGAAAGAGCTTCCTTCTAATTGTGTAAAGTGTATTTAAAGCATTATTCGCTCATTAAAGGAGCTTCATTTGTATTTCTGTGCAATTAACTGTAATACTCTTTTTCAGTTATTATTTTTATTTTGGAAGGGTTCCAAAATGTGGGAAGGTTGATCTGAACCTTGAATCGGATTGTATTGGATTGGCTTGTACCCAGAAAATAAGTGGTCTAGCTTGGGATAGCTAGAGTCAGAGGTTCCAACGAGTGTATTCAGGTTGAATACAGTTTAGTAGATTGAAATTCTCAAGTAGGAGCTTGGAGAGTGGATGTAGGTGCAAGGTTGGCACCGAACCACTATAAATCCTCTTGTTTGTGTTGTGCTTAATTGCTCTCCTTTTAAACTTCTTTATTCTCTTGCATTCTTGCATCCAACCATTACGCTTGCATCAATTACACTCTCCTTATTTAACTTGATATTGTTAAATATTCTTCATAAGTTGTAAGTTAAGTTTAAATTTTTAGAAATCCAATTCACCCCCCCTCTTGGGTTGCATAGCTGGGCAACAAGTGGTATCAGAGTCCGATGCTCTAACCCTACTTTGATTTAACCAATCAAAGAGCTAAAGATCTATGGCAACTCAAGTTGGTACTTCTCTAGCCGAAGGGCAGTCCACTAACCGACCTTCACTTTTCAATGGATCAAACTATACCTATTGAAAAGCTTGGATGAAAATCTTCATTCAAGCACTTAACTATGATATGTGGAGTATCATAGTAAACGGACCACACACATCCACTAAAATTATTGACGGTATGGAATCAACCAAACCCGAAAAAGAATGGGATGAGATTGATAAGAAAATGGCTCAACTAAATGCTAAAGCCATGAATATCTTATATTGTGCACTAGATGCTAATGAATTCAATCGTATTTTAACTTGCATGTCTGCTAAAGAAATATGAGATAGATTAGAGGTAACTCATGAAGAAACTAATCAAGTGAAAGAATCTAAAATTAATATGCTCGTGCATAAGTATGAACTTTTTAAAATGGAGCATGATGAATCTATAACTGAAATATTTACTCACTTTACTGATATTATAAATAGTTTAAAAAGTCTTGGTAAGTCTTATTCTAACAGTGACCTCATGAGGAAGATTCTTAGGTCCTTACCAAGAACTTGAGAAGCCAAAGTGACCGCTATCCAAGAAGCCAAGGATCTGAACATCCTACCCTTGGAAGAGCTTCTAGGATCACTGATGACACATGAGCTGAGCATGAAACAACATCAAAAAGAAGAAGAAGTCAAAAAGAAGAGAACAATCACCCTCAAATCCATGGCTCAACTTCATGAAGAAACTGATGATACGAAAAATGAAGAGCAGGATGAAGAAATAGCTCTCATTACTAGAAGGTTTAAGAAGTTTTTGAGGAAAAAAAAACAAAGAATGAGGAAGAGGTCACCCACAAAAGGGGAATATAGCAAAGAAAAGGATAAAGAACAACCTCTTATTTGCTACGAATGCAAGAAACTGGGATATTTTAAGTCTGAATGCCCACAATTGAAGAAAGATCCCAAGAAGTACAAGAAGAAGGCCATAATGGCTACTTGGAGTGGAAGTGATGAGTCAAGCTCCGAAGAAGAAGACTCAAATGAACAAGCCAACTTGTGCCTTATGGCACATGAAAATGAGATAAATTCTGATACTCCTGTTGACTTTATCTTTGAAGAACTTCATGAAGCTCTTTATGATTTAATTGATGAACTAAAGAAGCTAGGGGTAAAGAACAAAGAGTTAAAATCAAAGAATCAATCGTTACTAAAATAAAATGAGAGAATTTCAAATGAAAAATTTACCCTGCTTCAAGAAAATCTGAACTTAAAGAGTGAAATTGCTAAGCTAAAATCAATAGTTGAAAAATTCACCTTAAGTTCTAATAAACTTAATATGATTCTTGAAAATCAAAAGACTGTTTATGATAAGGCTGGTCTTGGTTACAACCCCTTAAAGAAACAAAAGTTTTTAAAAAATATCTATGTAAACTCTTCAAACAATAAGTTTTCAAATATTACTTGCTTCAAATGTGATAAAATAGGTCACAAGTCATACACTTGTCTCTCTAACAAATTTTTAAATTCTAATGCAAAAAAAATATGGGTTTCAAAAGGAACCATTGTGACTAACCAAAAAAGATCCAAGAAAGCTTGGGTACCTAAAGTAAAAATTTGACTTTTGCTTGCAGGTGTGTCTAGCATCCCAAGGAGCAAACTGAAAATGGTATCTTGATAGCGGATGCTCGAGACACATGACTGGTGATGAATCCCAATTCATCACACTTGATGCTAAAAATAGAGGGATGGTCACCTTTGGAGACAATGGCAAAGGTAAGATCATTGGTATAGGTAACATTGGGATCACTCCCTCCAAGTACATTGAAAATGTTCTATTAGTAGATGGTTTAAAACATAATTTATTAAGCATTAGTCAATTTTGTGATAAAGGATACAAAGTTATTTTTGAATCTTCTGTTTGCATTGTAACTAGTCCTGTTAATGAAGACATTAAATTTGTTGGACATAGACATGGCAATGTTTATATGGTAGATTTGAATGATCTAACCAAAATAAACATGCAATGCCTAGTATCCTTGAATGCCAAGATTAATGAGACTAGTTGGTTTTGGCATCGTAAGCTTGCACATATTAGCATGCATTCACTTTCAAAACTCATTAAGAAGGAATTGGTTATTGGTTTACCCAAATTGAACTTTGAAAAGGATAGAATTTGTGATGCATGCCAACTAGGTAAACAAACAAGAGTTTCATTCAAATCTAAAAATATTATTTCAACTTCTAGACCATTAGAACTATTGTACATGAATTTATTTGGACCAACTAGAACTACTAGTCTAGGAAGAAAATGATATGGTTTTGTAATTATTGATAATTTTTCTCATTTTACATGGGTTTTCTTTTTGGCACACAAGGATGAAATTTTTCAAGTTTTCTCTAAATTTTATCGAAAAGTCACAAATGAGAAAGGTTTTTCAATTCAAAATATTCGAAGTGATCATAGAACCGAATTTGAAAATCAAGATTTTGAAAAGTTTTGTGATGAAAAAGGAATTGGTCATAATTTTTCGGCATCTAGGACACCCCAACAAAATGGGGTAGTAGAAAGAAAAAATAGAACCCTTGAAGAAATAGCTCGTACCATGCTATGTGAAAGCAACCTTCCAAGATACTTTTGGACGGAAGCAATTAACACAGCATGCTACATATTAAATCATGCTTTAATTAGACAAATTTTAAAGAATACTCCCTATGAGCTTTGGAAAGGAAGAAAACCAAATATTGCATATTTTCATATTTTTGGATGTCAATGCTTTGTGTTAAATAACGGTAAAGAAAGATTAGAAAAATTTGATGCAAAATCTGATGAAGCAATTTTTCTTGGTTACTCCTCTTCTAGTAAAGCCTTTAGAGTTTTCAACAAAAAACCTTAGTAGTAGAGGAGTCAATTCATGTTGTCTTTGATGAAACTAACGATCTTCCTTCAAGGAAGAATAAATATTTTGATGATGCAGATCCTCTTATAGAAGGGATAAAGGAGATCAATCGAAAAGATTCAACAATTCAAGATGATGAAGAATATGAAGACAAACAAGATGAGGAAGGTGAAGAACGACAAGAACAACCTTAAGGTACAAATAATCTACCCAAAGAATGGAGATATGATCACAATCACCCCAAGGAACTAATCATTGGTGATCCTACACATGGTGTAAGAACTCGTTCTTCACTTAAAGATGTATTCAATCATTGTGCTTTTGTCTCTCATCTTGAACCTAAAACTATAGACGAAGCTGAAAAAGATTATAATTGGATTAATGCAATGCAAGAAGAACTTAATCAATTTGAAAGAAATAATGTATGGACCTTAGTATCAAGACCTAAAAACTATTCAATAATTGGCACAAAATAGGTATATAGGAATAAATTGGATGAACATGAAAATGTGATAAGAAATAAAGCAAGATTGGTTGCAAAAGGTTATAATCAAGAAGAAGGAATTGATTTTGATGAGATTTTTGCACCTATTGCTAGATTAGAGGCAATCAGACTTCTACTTGCATATGCTTGCTTTATGAAAT